>NC_142932.1:105042680-105127680 GCF_046866305.1 Octopus bimaculoides | reverse complement strand
AATTGCAGCGATTAAAAAATAACTGTTCAATCAAACTCTTTCTTGTTGACTTCAGTGGTAGAAGAATAATATACAAAAGTGATAATAAACCTTTTTTCTTATTAATTTAAAGCTTAGCCGGGAGAATGGGACTATGTCGAGAACATTGACAGCTGGAAAAACCAATTGTATTTATGTTCAGTTTGAACATCTAATAGTTAAGGTCAGCACTCAAAAAAAACAATAATCTTTGGTACAAAAGATATCCTAGACAATTGATGTCTTTTTTTAGAATAAGGTTTAGATAGTATTGTTACTGTAGAGAACCAAATGGTGAAGCACAGTTAGGGGCTGAAATGGGGAGAGACTGATGATTTGAGTGGACTTAGGTGAAAAGTGGCTTGCAACTAATTTTGAGGAACAGAGGCCATTAT
Organism: Octopus bimaculoides; assembly: GCF_046866305.1. Lineage (NCBI taxonomy): Eukaryota > Metazoa > Mollusca > Cephalopoda > Octopoda > Octopodidae > Octopus > Octopus bimaculoides. The sequence goes on along the minus strand of NC_142932.1, from coordinate 105,127,267 downwards.
ATTAGTAACAAAATAGAGAGAGAATGTAGTGTGTTGACAAGTGAGCCTTTGTCAATTAGTCAAATTGTTTTTTTTTTCTTGTTTTTATAATGTCAGAGAGAGACAGAGAGATAGATAGAAGAGAGTGAGAGAGCAAGAGAGAATGAGAAAGCAAGAGAGAGTGAGTGGGCAACAGAGAGTGAGAGAGCAACAGAGAGTGAGAGAGCAAGGAAGAGCGAGAGCAAGGAAGAGATTGATCAAGATAGAGGAAGAGCAAGAGAGAGCAAGAACAAAAGCTAGAGAGTGAAAGCGAAAGCAAGCAAGAGTGAGAGCAAGTGTGAGAAACAGACAGACAGACAGACAGGCAGCAACACTGTCCCAGATGCAGTAGCTATATGTCTAAAGGCCCAGAGATTGTGGTGCATTGCTTTATCAAGGTTCATTTGTAGGCAAGAAAACCCTTCAGCAATGACCATCCAATCCCATTACAAGACATAGTGTATATTGAAATATTATTCAAATGTCCTTTTCTGAAGACAGTAGAATATAATTTGAATGAGATTCAGCTGCTATTTTTAGCAGCTCAAGTGACCACACAGGTTTCTTCCTGGCTTAGTACAAAAGTAAAACTGTAGCAATGTTAGTAACATAGATTTCAAAATTCCAGTGTCATCTAGAAAGTGGGCTTGGTTTTGACATATATATAGGAAGGAAGTAGGAACTTGGTAACGTATATGTGCAAAGTACAAAGGAATGATCATGCAAAAGAAACAGTGTATCTTTGAGCAGAGAACCAGGACTTTATGCTAAATATATAGAATAGTCAGCTGGGGAGACAATAAGAAAATGAACTTCCACCGATGTCACTGCATATCAAATATTTTTCTGTCTCTTATCTTTGCTTCAGTCAATGGCCAGTCACTACCTTGAAAATAAGTAATCAGGTCAATTTATTCTACCCCAGTACTTACTGTTTTTTTAAAGTTAGGTACTTATTCTATCAGTCTCTTTTGCAGAACTGCTAAGTCACATGGATGTAAACAAACCAACACCAACTGTCAAGCAGTGGAGAGATAAACACAAACATGTGTATGCATATATATATATATATTACACACACTCACACATCATTTGCATTTGTTTTCCCCACTGTTAAACACATATATTTAATATAATCTGAGCAGTAACCTCATAACATGCATTCAAGAGCTCATATGCCACATGCTTTTCTACAGTAGGGTATATTCCTGGGTTGGATACACACGAGGAACTCCTCCATGCCTAAGATTAATATAAGAGTTATATAGCACAAGGATTAAAAATACCAGGCTTTCATAGCAAATCACAACAATTGTTTCTGCACCACACATCAGCCTTAAGTTGCTGAGCTTATATTCATATACAATTATAGAAGATCATTCTTTATAATTTACTCTACAGTGAAATATTTTTCAGCAACAAATATTTTTCAGGTGGAATACAATCGAGCACTGTAGAATTTTTCTGGATTCTCTTGGTATATGATGCACATTACTCCTCACCAATCGAATTATTAGATTCCATTGGGGAAACAAGAACAAATAGGGAAATAACGTCGCAATAACAGCACCAACAACAACAATAACAGAATAAAGCAACCTTCATGGTACTCATAGCAGCAAGATAAGAATTTAAAAATATATTTTTTCATCACTACTTTCAGTATCATGAAGGCTTGCCTTTATTCTGTTGTGTTAGTGAAACTAAGTCGCTGGAAGGCCAAAGCCAGCTCTTCAACCACAAACCCACCCATGCTTTCCCTCCTGCCTCTTTTTTTTATTATTTTCTTTTTTATTTTTATAATCACAAGAGTAAAATGAGTTTGATGTGGAGTTTCAGGAAGCTACTGTCGCTATTACCAACAAGGATTTCTTTCTTTGTGTAAGAGACAGACACTATAGTAAGTGTTTAACAAGATTCTTATTTGTTAGATAGTAGCGAGAAATGAGCACTGCACAAATATGAAAGATCTGCCAAATCTGGAGCGAAATAAACCAGGCAGCTGTGAAACATTGCATGGATATGATATAATATAATGCTAACTTTCATGAAAGTTGAGCTCAAGAGAAGGACTTGCCATTAACCCTTTTGATTCCAACCTACCCAAAACTACTCTTGATTACATGGTACAAACTTCCAAACATCAATACAAGGTTATTTTATTAATGTTGACTGCTTTTATTTAATGTGATCCTAAGTAGCAATATATAGAAATAGGAATGAAATACCACAATAAGAGATTGTTGTACAGGATGGTGTGTGTGTGGGTGAGAGAGAGAGAGAGAGAGAAAGTGATGTGAAATTTATTCATAGTGAATCTAATATGAGTAAAAATTAGAGGGAATAGCTATAAAGATTTGTTGGAGGAATGTTAAAACAGAGGAAACTGTATAGTCTTGCAGAGATGCTGAAATCTTGATTCAGTTTGGTGCTTTTTTTGCTACTCTACAAACAAGATTGAGCAGGATGTTGTGTCAAAAGAGATAAGTAAATGAGATGCAATAGTAAAAGCCTTTCAATAATATTCCAAGAAATGAAGGTGAGAGGATAAAAAGAAAACAAAAACAGCAAATGTAGCTTAGTATAGATTGAAGCTGGATGAGTTAACTGTATTTGTGTGTTGTGTTAGATCATGGTCCTTCTTACACAATATTCTTTATAAGACAGCTTCAAGAAAATTATTTAATAAAGATGCTATGCTTTATATTTGATGTGTTACAGAAAACTTTTGATAAACTCCTAAACTCTGGTGGACAGTGAGAAGTTAACTGAATGACCAAATATGTGAGGGGTCCTAAATTAACACTGAGTTAGGCAATTATGTAGTAGGGCATCCTCCTTATAGTGAACACTCATTCTCTACATTCTAAGACAGACCATAATGGAATTCATCACTGGGCGTTCATAGGTGCTTTAATTTAGTGAACCTGATTCTAATTTTAGAATTTGTTAAAGAACTGATCAAAGATTTGAATTGAAAGATCTAAAGGTTAACCAAACAAGCAGTAAGGTATGAAAGTGGCTGTGTGGTAAGCAGGGCTGTGGAGTTGAAACAAAAACTTCGACTCTGACTCCTGCACTATTGGCACCTCTGACTCCTCTTTATGTAATTAAGTGATTGTGGTCTACATATCTCATAAAAGCATGTGCATACGCTTGTACTTTGAGTAGGCTATATGTTGTAACTGGTTTATATTAAAGAATAAAGATATTGTGAGTCGGAATCAGAGTCGGTATAGTTTTACCAACTCCGACTCCAGCTACCCCTTAATTGTTTCTGACTTCTAAGCCTCAAACTGACCAAAGCATTGTGAGTGGATTTGGTAGATGGAAACTGAAAGAAACCCATTGTGTGGTGGTGGTGATGCATACTGTATAAAAAAGAGTTCTGTTAATACTCATGCTTTGAATAAAGATGCCGACACACTCCCTATAAAATAGGTAAATGGAAGCAGCAAATCTACTTTACTTTTACTGCTCTTAGAATAATTACTTGATATCAATACATCAAGTCAAAACGTAGGTTAGTATTGTAAATCAAGAACAGAACCCTATAAGTGGTTGCTCAAGCTGCCATAAATAGCAGTCAAATTGCCCACAATTCACATCCTAATGTCTTAAAACAGAAAGGATATCAGTGACAAAATGTCCACATGATCAGCTGACATGCTATAAATAGCAGACATGTCTTCCAAATCATGCCCTACTATCTTAAAAAGTAGTGACACATGGAAAAATATAGTCCTATATATACTGTGGATAAAAAAAATATACTATGGATGAAAGAAAAGATTGAAGCACCTTTGATCAATAATCCTGATAGCTAAGAGTACAACAATAACAAATTAATATGATTCCATCAACAATTGGAGGTTTTTTGACAGATAAATCATACAAAAAGAAGCTCTTTTAAAAACAATAATTAGTTTGGGGGAAATTTTTAACCTGGGTTCTCATTCCAAAGGTATTTTTCCATGTTACTATTACTATTAAGGTCACTGCCTGGAATTGAACTCGGAATCTTGGGGCTAGTAGCCCGTGCTCTTAACTACTACGCCATATGTGTGCATATGGTGTAGTGGTTAAGAGCACAGGCTACTAACCCCAAGATTCCGAGTTCAATTCCAAGCAGTGACCTGAATAATAATAATAATAATAATAATAATAATAATAATAATAATAATAATAACAATAATAATAATAATAATAACAACAACATTGAAAACTACCCTAAGAATGAGAACCCAGGTTCGAAATTTTCCCAAGACACCTGATGAAGGCTAGAGGGTATATCAGCCAAAATGTTGTGTTAACAATAGTTTATTTCTACAGCATTCTCAAGATTGCAGAAATAATTAATTATAAAATTTGATGAGTAATGGATGAAATTTCAACAAGTTTTGTACAACTTTCTAAACTAGCATCAGCAGATCAAGTTTACATAACCATCCCATCTCCATTAAAAATGTCCTACATTTTGTATTGTTTTCTCTATTAATTTAGGGTAACATTTTGTGTGGTTTTTTTTTTTGGTTCTTTTCTTTTACAATAACTTGCAAAAGAATGACTATACACCCTACTACATTGAAAACACTTGTTCTTGTCTGATCATTAAGTTAATTAATGCTGAGCCTAGTTAGTAATTAGCTAGATGACCACTTTGGAAACTAGATACTGTAAGCAAAACGTTTAGTGCCCCAGCATGTCCACAGCTTTTGGGATGGAACATATCAAGGAATAAAGGGATAACTATAAAAGTAAACCCAATAAAATTGTTTGAAAGGTAGTGGAAAATATTTTTACATGTTATCCCTTTAGTTATCACAGTTATATTCAGATCATAAATTAACATAAATTATGTTTTTTGTTTTATATATATTCAGTATAAATAATTATATTTATTTAAGTAAAAAAGAATAGGCAAAATGACTGAATCTCCAGTAAAGTACTGAACTATCAACTTATCATTGTCATCATTTAGCATCCACTGTCCATGCTGGCACGAGCTGGATGGTTTGACCAGGGCTGCACCAGACTCTAGTCTGATTTGGCATGGTTTCCACAGCTGGATTCCCTTCCTAACGCCAACCACTCTGAGAGTGTAATGGGTACTCTTACATGCCACTGGCACAGATGCCAGTTGTGTGACACCAGTAGCTGCCACAGGCTTGATGGGCCTTTTCAAGCACTGTATATTGCTAAAGGTTTTGGTCATTTGCCGTTGCTTCCATGAGGCCCAGAAGGTGCTTTTTATGTGCCACCAGCATGGTTGCTAGTTCTGCAACACCAGCATTGGCCACATTGCCTCCATGAGGCCCAACGCTCAAAAGGTGCTTTGTACATGCCACTGGCACAGGTGCCAGTTATGGGACACTTACAATGGCCACAACTATGATTCCACTTGGTTTGATGGGTCTTCTCAAGCAGAGCATATCGCCAAAGGTCTTGGTCACTAATCATTGCTTCCATGAGGCCCAACGTTTGAAGATCATGCTTCACTACCTTGTCCCATGTCTTCCTGGGTCTCCCTCTTCCACAGCTTCCTTCCACTGTTAGGGTGTGACACTTCTTCACACAATTGTCCACATCCATATGCATCACACGACCATATCAACACAGTCATCTCTCTTGCACACCACATCTGATGCCTCTTGTGCCCAACTTTTCTCTCAACTCATGGATAATAAGATCAGACACTACTCTGTTTAGTTCAACTTGTTTGTTGGTAACACACTTTATGTATAATTGCTTCACTTCAATTAGTTGCCCTTTTCTGTTTGTTCATTCGTTCTTGTTTTATTTTTTTAACAAAGTAGAGAACTTAGCTTTATTTTTTTTTTTTTTTCTTGTACATCACAAGAAATATCATTCCATCAGCAGATGGGTGAGAAATCAAAACAATAAGTCTGTTGATGCTAATAGGGTGAAGTTTCCAGATTAATAAATGGTATAAATATAGGTGGGCTTCTAACACATTTACACTGTTTGACATCATTTACTATTAAGAGAGCTAGCTGTTCTTCAATATCATCATCACCATCAGTTGCAAAAACAATTTCTGTAGGTACAGATAATCTATGTTGGTCATAGGCTAAGTTAAGTTAAACAAGTACATTTATTTAGCAAAGTGTTGTGCACTAAAAAATTCAAGCTCTAATAACTATTTTAAGGTAGATCCAATCATAAACAAGACATATATATTTGTAACACTTAGCTGAAGTGAAGATTTACAAAATAAAAATAACCCTAACAGAACAATTTTAGCTTATCACAGCATACATTATAAATAATTTACCAATATAATAATACATTAAAGAATATTTTATCAATAAGATAACTGGCACTCTGTCGGTTACGATGACAAGAGTTCCAGTTGATCTGATCAACGGAACAGCCTGCTCATGAAATTAATGTGAATGTGGCTGAGCACTCCACAGACATGTGTACCTTTAATGTAGTTCTCAGGGACATTCAGCATTGATACACAGTGTGACAAGGCTGGACCTTTTGAATTACAGGTACTACTCATCTTTGCCAGCTGAGTTGACTGGAACAACATGAAATAAAGTGCTTTGCTCAAGAACACAACGCATTGCCAAGAATTGAACTCATGACCTAACAATTGTAGGCCGAACACCCTAACCATTAAGCCACGCACCTTGACTTTTATCAATATAATGATACACCAAATAATACTTTATCAATAAGATAATACTTTAAAAAAAGGCTATTGTGAACACTGAAGAGACTAACCCTTTCACATTTAAACCAACCATATCAGGCCCAAATATTTTACCTGTTTTGTGTTGAAACTGACCAGATCAGGCCTCTCACAACTACCCTGCAATGTCAAACGAATGCACCATCGAAATCTCAAAGCATGGTAATGTATGATTAATTCAAAACAGAGTGGATAAATAAGCATTACATTTGACAGGATAATATGAATGGTAAAGGGTTAAAGTGTGAAGGTGCATGGCTCAGTGGTTAGAGCATTAGGCTCAAAATTATGAGGTAGTGAGTTCAATTCCCAGTCCTGGCTGTGTGTTGTGTTCTTGAGCAAGACACTTTATTTTACACTGTTCCACTTTTACTCAGCTGTAGAAATGAGTTGCGATATCATTGGTGCCAAGCTGTACTGGACTTTGCCTTTCCCTTGGATAATATCAGTGGCGTGGAGTGGGTACACTGGTATGCATGGGCAACTGTTGGTCTTCCATAAACAACTTTGCCTGAACTTGTGCCTCAGAGGGTAACTTTCTAGGTGCAATCCCATGGTAATTCATGACCAAAGGGTGTTTTTACCAAATGGTTAACATGCTAAGCTCCTATCATACCAAATTTACAACCCCAGTTTCTTTCATCGACCACAGGCCAACAAAACCCACTCACAAGATCTTGACTGATCTAAGAATATTAGTAAAAACATTCTGAACCTGAAACCACATGGTTGGTAACCAAACTTCTTGACCACATAGCTAAACCTGCACCATTAATTTCAAGTGTGTGTTTGAAAATAGCATGAATATCACTGAACCTCATTTCCTTTCAACTATGAAATCTAAGACATTGTAAATGTAAGAAATCAATAATGACACAATTGAGTTGAAAATTAATCCATGCAAACAGAATTCCATTGTGTTGTAGCTGTAATTAAGTAAATAAATCATTGTTTGGTTAAGGTACTGAACTATTTATTGATGTAAGGTTCTGGGAACAAACCTGGTTTATCTAAAGTTTAGTTACATCACTAGGTGCAGACTACTTTTGTTAAACTGGTCAAATTTTAAATTTAAATCTTGGGGTTGAAATTTTATTACACTAAAAAAAAAATATGATTTAAATAGGTAATTTTATTAATTTGAAAGTTATTTCACTAAACATCTTGTAATTCTTGATTATTTTAAAAATTTAAATACCAAGGCAAAAAGTATTCCTGTTAAAAATATAGTCAACAAAAGGATTAATAATTAATTCTTGATTATACACACAAACACACACAACAAGCTTCTTTCAGTTTCCTTCAACAAAATTCACTCCAAGAGCTTTGTTCAACCCAGAACTATAGTAGAAGATGCTTGCCGAAGGTGAAACACAGTGGGACTGAACCTGAAACATTGGAGTTTAGAAGCAAACTTCTGAACCACATAGGTACACCATGCATGCACCTAGATATTTAGAATAGTATTCTCATCATTATCATTTAACGCTTGTTTTCCATGCTGGCACGAGTTGGACAGCCTGACAGGAGCTGGCAAGCCAGAGGATTACACTAGGGTCCACTGTCTGTTTTGGGATGCTTTTTACAGTTGGATGCCCTTCTTAAACATCAACCATTTTGCAGAATGGGCTGGGTCAAACTGTCCAACCCATGCCAGCATGGACAACAGACATTAAATGATGACGATATATATATATATATATATATATATATATATATATATATATATATTCTTTCTTAACACAGTGTGGCAAGTTTGAACATGTATACCTAAACTACTGTTGTAATTACATCTTCCAAAACAAAATATGCTAAGAATGAATAAACATAATACTTATTGGATTCTTGCTGTTTTATGTGTTTATGATAATTTATTATCAATTAAATAGACATCAGTACACATCAGCAAATAATCTGTTTACTTAATTCTGTAAACAAAACCCACCAATCTTGCTTGGTTTCAGATATCCAGGAGGAGTTTTGACTGAAGGGACACAACAAGTTCAAAACACCAGTGTTGTGTTATCAACTTTATCATTTGAATGGAGTTGCTCTCCAAAGGAAAAACACAACAGTAATTAATATATTCACATTCAAATCTGAACATATTAAGAAAGAACAGACAGCTCACTGCTTTGATCCTTGATCAAAGCAATGATAATTCGTTTCATACATAAATTAGTGATTTAGTAATAACTTAGCTAACCATAAAATCACAACAGTGCCTATATCCATCTCAGATGGTCTGCAACAATCACATTTTCCTTGCTAATTCAACTAAATTTGTGAAGGCAATTAATGAGTGATTTTGCTTTTTAAATAATTTAAAATAGATGACCTGCAAAGCTAGACAGATTTTCACACATGGATGTTCAAGTTCGTTATTCAGTTTTAACCATTGTTGTCAAGATCAAGCAGAATTTCATTTTCTTCAACAATGATTAAATGATTGCTGAGGAAAGCAAACAACATCCAACTATAGGTTATTATCAAATCATTCCAGTTTCGAATCAATCATAATCCAATAATTCAACTGACGATTACAGTGACACAAGTGAAATAATAATTACTTAATATCAGTAAAAAGCTAGAAGAAACTTACTAATGCATACACTGCCTTTATATAATAATAATAATAATAATAATAATAATAATAATAATAATAATAATAATAATAATCTTTTCTACTATAGGCACAAGGCCTGGAATTTGAGGGGAGGGGGATAGTCAATCACATTGACCCAGTGCTTGACTGGTACTTAATTTATCAATCCTGAAAAGGTGAAAGGCAAAGTCAACCTAGGCAGAATAATAATAACAATAATAATAATCCTTTCTACTACAGGCACAAGGCCTGAAACGGGGGGGGGGGGGTAGTCGACTACATCAGCTCCAGTACACAACTGGTACTTATTTTATCAACCCCAAAAAGATGAAAGGCAAAGTGGACCTCGGTAGAATAACAATAATAATAATCCTTTCTACTACAGGCACAAGGCCTGAAACTGGGGGGAGGAGGAGAGTCAATTACATCAACTCCAGTACACAACTGGTACTTATTTCATCAACCCCAAAAAGATGAAAGGCAAAGTCGACCTTGACGAAATGTGAACTCAGAATGTGAGGACAGATAAAATACCACTAAACATTTTTCACCCAGTGTGATAGCAATTTTTCAAGTTTGCCACCTTAATAATAATAATAATAATAAATTAATTGGAAATGTTATCATGTACATTGTTTTGTCTTGGTATAAAAAGATGGGCTACAGCAAATATTCTGCTTAATACCACAGATTTGCTTGTCAGTTGTTTTACCTTAACCAGTTGAGCATGTCCCTTGGTGGCTGATGATATGTGCATCTCTGATCATGAGCAGAAGTAGTGGGGGAGCATCATAGCCATGTGTTGAGAGGAGCTCTTTGGGGTTTGAATAATTCACCTTTGGAAACATGGGTGTTTTGCTCAACATCCTTAAACAAACCTTATTCAGGGACCTTTTGAGTGGAATGGACTACTCGACCTGAAGAAAATTCTAACTGGGCCCCACCTGCAAGGTCATGCGCTGTTTATCTTGATATGAGATCACCATGTCGCGCACATATGGTTGTGATGCATGTGCCTGGTGTACCATTATCAGACGGGTAATCATGATGGGTATATTGGGCTTTGTATATTTTACCCCAGTGTCACTTTGATGGCATGCACTGCTCTCTCACTCAATAATAATAATAATAAATGTCCTGATGCAATACCAGGCAGTAGCTCTCAGGGCTTCTGATCTTAACTGATTGTAAGTGCTATCGTGTACATTGTTTTGTCTTGGTATGAAAGATGGGCTCCTCTTCCTTGCATTTCCACTTCATGCACTATGTTTACCTTCCACTCCACAACCCTTCACGCACTATGCTTACCTTCCACAGTCCTCTTGGCCTTATCTCATTGTATCATTGTTCTCTGTTAGACCCTGACCTGTGTGTTCCTTCCCCACACACTGTTTCACTGTATCATTGTTATCTACTAGCACCCAACATGTGTGTTCCATCCACATGTGACAAGAAAACTTTTCATACACACTACCCCAACAAACCAATCTACATCTCTTCTCTTCTTCACATTTCATCCTTCATACACTATGCCTACCTCTCACTCTCCAATCCTATATCCTCACGGGGAGGGCCCCCCCCCATTTCGCTGTATCATTGCTATCCAGTAACTTCCCCCCCCCCCATACACCCACTCTATATATACCCAAATTTTCACCACTCACTTCCCCTTCCACAATCTCTATTCAAGATTCTTTCACAATATCCTGCTACTTATATTATGACCTTCGAACCTCAAGGGTGTGCCCTGGCACTTGCCACCATCTATATCTCCCTCTTCCTTTACTCAACCATCCCATTTATATTCTGATCCCTGTCCCTTGTGAGTATGCCCAGCACGTTGCTACCATCTCTATCCTGCTGTCTCCCACTTTCTCCTTTTCTTGCACTTCCCTCAGGTTGGGTAGCCATGCATCTACTTTGCAGTAGCACACCTGTTCCTGTTTTTATCTCTGATCTCTCTCTCTCTCTCTCTCTCTCTCTCTCTCTCTCTCTCTGGCCGGGTAACCTTGTACCTCTTCTACAGCAAGATACCTGTTTCTATTTGTCTGTCTCACTATAACCTTTCATCATCTAACACAAGATCACCTCCTCCAATGCCCCCTACATCTGAAAAGATTTTTTTGTTTCTTTTTTTTTTGTCTTGCAAGGTACTTGGTGACCCTGTCAGTGCAGGTCCCACTAAAGAAGCATCCAGTCCACACAGTAAAGGGTTGGTGATTGGAAGGACATTCAGCTGTAAAAACTTTGCCAAAACTGACCTTGCTTGTGCTTATGCCATGTAAAAAGCACTAAGTCCACACTGCTGGGTGGTTGTTGCTATGAAGGGCATCTAGCTGTAAAAATCCTGTCAAAACAGTCACAGAAGTCTAATACAGGTTTCTGCCTGGCCGGCTCCAGTCAAACTGTCCCACCCATGCCAGCATGGAAGGTGGACGTTAAACGATGGATGAAGATGATGATGATATGTATGTATGTATATATCTGTGTGTTTCTCTCCCTCTCACCCCACTGCTTGACAACCAGTGCTGATACATTATTTACATTTGACAGATATTTGTCTTCATCTTGTTTGTTGTTAACACACGGGCATATGGTGTAGTGGTTAAGAGTGCAGGCCACTAACCCCAAGAGTCTGAGTTTGATTCCAAGCAGTGACCTGAATAATAATAATAATAATAATAATAATAACATCGAAAAATACCTTAGGAAGAAGCCAGGTTCAAAATTTCCCGAAGACACCTGATGAAGGCTGGAGGGTATATCAACCGAAACGTGTTAACAACAAACAAGATGAAGACAAGTATCCATCAAATGTAAATAATGTACATAATTCCTCATCTCTTAAATATAGAACTGAACCAGTATTAAGGTCCTCATAACTTTGCGGTTCGGCAAAAGAGACCGATAGAATAAGTACTAAGCTTAAAAAATAAGTCCTGGGGTCGACTTCACAAAAAAAAAAACCTTCAAAATAGTGCTCTAGTATGGCCATAGTCAAATGATTGAAACAAGTAAAAGAATAAAAGAATACTATAACACAAGTACCGTGACCTGATATTACAACTTCCTTGACTTTCAAAGAATCTCAGTTCCAAACCAGATGAATGGCATTCAGCAATATTCAATGAAAATTACCCATTGTCTCAAAATCACACTGAGTGTATTCATATATGAATTAACAGATACGTGGTCTGGTCAATAAGTATCTGGACTGTTGCCATAGTAACGAAGCTAAAGCACGCAGAGTGAAGCCGCTTGGCACAGATTGACCTTGAACTCTGTTGTGCATGCACACTAAGTTTCAATGTTCTGGCTCACTTCTGCTGTTAACAGCAGTGTTTGGAAGGAAGGTGTGTAGCATGTGATTGTCACATTGACCATGACAGTGAAAGTTGAGTAGAGAATCTGTATCAAATTTTGCCAAAAGCTTGGTAATGTCTGCTCAGAGGCCTACACAAAATTTTCATCATTCTCGACACAATCAAGGAGATTTTGTGCAACTGGAACCCGAGTGTCTTTTTGGTCAGCGGAAGGCAGTTTTGGCACAAACTTGGCAGGCATGCATATCATACCCAAATCTTCAGTGATAATGGACTGAAATGAACTGTAACTAATCTGCACATCCTCTGATAACTCAGATGGCGATTCAATGATTTCCCCTCACAACTGCATGCACATCTGTGATGTTTTTCTCAGTTCTGCTGGTTGCAGGTCTCCCAGAACGTTCGTCAATATCAATATTTTTCAGTCATCTTGGAAACGTCTGAACCACTTGCACACTTGTGTGCAGCTCATACACTCCTCTCCATACACTTTCTGCAACTTTGCATTGGCCTCTGAGCAGGTATCACCATGACATCTTTCTCTGTCATGGTCAAAGCAGTGATCACACACTACACACCTTCCTTTCAAGCACAGCTGTAAAAAGCAAGAGTGAGCTAGAATGTTAAAACTTAGTGCGCATGCATAGCAGAGTTCAAGGTCAATTTGTGCCAAGCAGCTTCACTCTGCATGCTTTAGCTTCATTACTATAGCACCAATCCAGATACTTACTGATCAGACCTCATATATTCTTTGATATAGTTAATAAACTAATTAATATATTTAATGGAGAGTTTCATAAGAGAGCATTTATGTTTCCATTTGCACCAAATCTGAATGAGACCAAAGGAAGCAGAGATTTCGGTTTCTGGGAGGGAGAGGAGGGATTAAGAAAGAAAGAAAAATAATCCTTTCTATTACTATAGGCCACAAGGCCTGGAATTTGGTGGGATGGGTAAAGTCGATTACATCAACCCAATACTCAACTGGTACTTAATTTAGCGACCCAAATGGCTGGAATTTGAACTCAGAACATAGCGACAGGCGAAACACCACTAAGCATTTCATCCAGCATGCTAACAATTCTGTCAGCTCATTGCCTTAATAATAATAATAATAATCCTTTCTACTAAAGGTGCAAGACCTGCAATTTGTGGGGAGGGGACTAGTCAATTACATTGACCCCAGTACTTGATGGTACTTAATTTATCAATCCCGAAAGGATGAAAGGCAAAGTTGACCTCGGTGGTATTTGAACTCAGAACATAGAGACAGAATGCTGCTATGTGTGCATATATAAAATAACAATAAACTCTTTTTCTTTTTCTTTTTTTCTACTCTAGGCACAAGGTCTGAAATTTGCAGGGGGAAGGGGAGGGTCTAGTCAATTTACATTAACTCCAGTGTGAAACTGGTACTTTATATTATTGACTTCCAAAAGGATGGAAAGCAAAGTTGATCTTTGCAGAAGGTGAACTCAGAATATAAAATGTTAGAAGAAATGCTGCAGAAACTGGGTTCCTTCAAATTACAAAGAACCAATATGACATTTACTTCACAACATCTGTTACATCAATAACACTATCACTCTCCAATCATCTGCACAACACTGAGTTGTTCTCTATCAGTCTGCTCAATACTACAATAAATCTTTATAAACCAATGAAGGAAATTATGTGGTTATTTCACTTGCTACAAATAGCAGCCAAATCTCCCTAACTTGTCTTTAAAAAAGAATGAAAAAGCACATTGAATGATGCAGTCTGCAAAAACAAAGCGACTATAGCTGGAATGTCTTTGATCCTAAATCTGCTCAATCAAGACCAGGTGCTGATCAATAACAATAATCTCTACTCATCTCTGCTCTTATCTAAATTGCAATTCATCTATATGCAATTTCTTTCTTTTCACTAATACAATGTATGTTGGCACTCCGTCGCTTACGACGTCGAGGGTTCCAGTTGATCTGACCAACGGAACAGCCTGCTGGTGAAATTAACGTGCGAGTGGCTGAGCACTCCACAGACACGTGTACCCTTAACGTAGTTCTCGGGGATATTCAGCGTGATACAGTGTGACAAGGCTGACCCTTTGAATTACAGGTACAACAGAAACAGGAAGAAACAGTGAGAGAAAGTTGTGATGAAAGAGTACAGCAGGGTTCGCTACCATCCCCTGCCGGAGCCTCATGGAGCTTTAGGTGTTTTCGCTCAATAAACACTCACAATGCCCAGTCTGGGAATCGAAACCGCAATCCTATGACTGCGAGTCCGCTGCCCTAACCACTGGGCCATTGCGCCTCCACACTAATACAATATCTCACAGGTCAACCACCATACTGCAAATCTTTTAGAATTCTCTTCACATTTTGATTTTCTTCCAACTACATCAGCAAATCAAATTGAACAACTATAAAATTAAAATCATCTAATTACCCAAATCATTAAACCTAATAGTGCACCTCTAGCCTTTCTCAAAGTGTATTGTGTTTTTGTTAGCACCCTTCTTCCTTTCATATAGTTTTCTGAATATCTTAGCATAAATTAGTCTCTTATGATAAAATCAAATGGCATACATAGCCCTATAAATTCTATTATAAGAAAATTAAAAGGCTTACATTTCTCATAAATGATTTCAAATATACATTACATACATAACACTTATCCCCCAAAAACTAGAGGGGTTTTCAGTAACAGCACAGTTGTTCATCTAAGTTCTAGCCTAGCCTTCTTAATTACATACAACTAACAGTGGCCTTAAAAGGGAACCGGACTTTCCATTACTATATAAAGGCATATAACCTGATTACACCACTCTTTGAAATGTCAAAGCCTGTCATATTTTAACAGTTTTATCATAAACTAGAGTGACATTTAGAGGGGAGTAGATAAAGAATCTAATTACTCTGTAGTTAGTGCTAATAATCTAATTAATTGATTATTGGGAAATTAGTATTTCAGCTGTAGTGTTCTGTAATTACTTTTTGGTGGCCCTCTTATTTGTAATATATTTTAAACAATGAACCTATTCAATATTTCTCTCTTTCTCTTTTTTTTTTCCTTACAGTATAAACCAAAGTGAAACATAGGTTTGCTATGTACAAGTTAAAAAAATATATCCTTTGGACACGCCTTCAAATGAAAGAGATTTTATTAAATAGAACATGAATCAACTGTTACATTATGTACAGAATAAAAACAATCTCAATATGAAATACCCAGCCAATCATTAAGTAAATAATGTCTCCAAATTCCACCCTGATGTGTATCATCAAATCCACCAAGACCTCTTTACTAAACATTTAACACAAGTTTTCCTTCCCAGAGCTACAGGAGTTTTCTAGAATTCTTTCTGTAACTACATTGACCTCACCAATCTGGGAGAACCAGGAAAAGACTAATGAACACCGTCCTCTCCCCTGCAATTGGGTTTGTATCTCTCTTTACTCGTTGACTTGTTTCAGTCATTTGACTGCAGCCATGCTGGAGCACCGCCTTTAGTCAAGAAAATCGACCCCAGGACTTATTCTTTGTAAGTCTAGTACTTATTCTATTGGTCTCTTTTTGCCGAACCGCTAAGTTACGGGGACGTAAACACACCAGCATCGGTTGTCAAGCGATGTTGGGGGGACAAACACAGAAACACACACGCATATATATATATATATATATATATATATATATATATATATATGATGGGCTTCTTTCAATTTCCGTCTTCCAAATCCACTCATAAGGCTTTGGTCGGCCCGAGGCTATAGTAGAAGACACTTGCCCAAGGTGCCATGCAGTGGGACTGAACCTGGAACCATGTGGTTGGTAAGTAAGCTACTTACCACACAGCCACTCCTGTGCCTATCTATTTTTTTTTTTTTTTTTCTGTCTTTTTCTTTCTAGTATAAGCACAAGGCCAACAATTTTCGGAGAAAGAGTCTAACTAATTACAATGACTCCAGTACTCGACTGGTACTTATTTTACTGAACCCTGAGAGATGAAAAACAAAACGTTAGTGATATTTTGAACTCAAAACGTAAGGAATTCAAACACTGCCAAGGTCAACTTTGTCTTTGATCCTTTTGGGGGTCAATAAAATAAAGACCAATAAAGTGGTGGGATTGTTGTAATTGACAAGTCCCCTCCCCCAAAATTCTAGGCTTTGTACCAGTGGTAGAAAAAGAAGAAAAAAGTTATTTTAATAATCCTTTCTACTGTAGGCACAAGGGTTAATTACAATGACCCCAGTACTTTACTGGTACTTAAGTTATCAACCCTGAAAGGATGAAAAGCAAAGTCTACCTCTGCAGAATTTGAAACCAGAATATAGCAACAGGCAAAACACCACTAAACATTTCATCTAGTGTGCTAACAATTCTGCCAGCTCGCTGCCTCAATAATAATAATAATAATAATAATAGTAGTAGTAGTAGTAGTAGTAGTAGTAGTAGTAGTAGTAATAGTAATAGTAATAGTAGTAATAATAATAATAATAATAATAATAATAATAATAATAATAATAATAATAATAATAATAATAATAATAATATTAATAATAATATTAATAATAATAATAATAATAATAATAATAATAATAATAATAATAATAATAATAATAATAATAATAATAATAATAATAATCCCTTCTGGTAAAAGCACAAGGCCTGAAATTTTTGCGGGGAGGACTAGTCAATTACATCAACCCCAGTACTTCATTGATACTTAATTTATCAACTGCTGAAAGGATAAAAGACAAAGTTGGCCTCAGCGGAGTCTGAACTCAGAACATAGCAGCAGACAAAATACTGCTAAGCATTTTACCCAGTGTGCTAACGATTCTGCCGCCTTATAATACAAGCTGATAGACAAAATATTATAGTTGTCATAACCATTATTAATATTAAACACTATGATATCAGTAACAATAAATAAGTTAGTAAAATTACAGAATTTGAAATAACTAGTAATGCTCTGTGTAGGTGTGAATGCATTGCAGCATGGTCTAGAAAGGGGTTCAGTTTTATTTCAGAGCAAAGTTTTGCATCCCAAAAAGGAAAAATGTCAAATAAACTAGAATTAGTGAAAGAGGGGATGAACGAAATATAAGGGAGGAGAAGGGAGAGATAACAAGTGTTAGTGGAAGGAGTAAATGGGAGTTAGGAGGAAAATAAAGGATGAAAAGAATGCCAACATTGAAAAAACACTGAATGGGAGGAGATAATAACAGGGAAATACGAAACTCACACATGCAAACACACACACACGCGCAAACACGTGCATGCACACACACAAACACACACACATCAAAGCAAACAATGTACCCATAGTGTAGTTAGATGATGCCTGAAAACACAAAACTCAGACATAGAGGGTACATTTTGTAGTTGCTCAACAAAATGCAACTATTTTAATCTAAATCTCTATGGTTAGAAACCATTTGTGCTTAGCTGGAAAAGTTTGAACTATTAAACTTGATATATGCATTTTGGTGTAAAAATACTTTTAACCCTTTTGCTACCAACCCAACTGAATCCGTCTCTGGCTCTGTCTTGTTTTCAAAAGTTCTGAATTAAAATCTTCCACCAAACCTTACACACAATTTATACTCCTAACACTATCTTAATTATAACCAAGTTATTTTACTAGATTCTTTGTTATATTTTAAATTAATTGAAAAGAAACACAGAGCATCTCAACAGAAATATGGTAATAAAAGGGTTAAATACTCTTTTCTGGTGTAAACTCAAAATATATCAATACTATAAACCTATTGTTTGGTCAACCACAATGAATTCAGCTTCACTGAAGCATGGAAAAATTAAGTCTGCCATGCTTTGTGAATATGAATTCAAAATAAGCTCAGTTTATTCAGAAACAAAACATCAGCTTAGAGAAAACCTTTCATTTTTTTTTTTTTCAAAGATAATTCGCTACCTTTTTTTTTTTTTTTTTTTAAGAAATGGTTTAATCAAACAAATCAACCCTAATGCTTATTTTTTAAGTCTGGCACTTGTTCTATTGGTTTCTGTCACTAAATTGCTAAGTTACAAGAACACAAACAAGTCAACACTAGTTTTCAAGTGGAGGTGGAGGGACAAACACAGTACTCTCACACACATGCACACATATGGGACGGGCTTCCACACAGTTTCTGTCTACCAAATTCATTCAAAAGGTATTGGTTAGACCATGACCAAAGCTGAAAGAAGATACTTGCCCGAGGTGCCATCCAGCAGGACTGAATCTGAAACCATAAATGAGCAAAGTGAGCTTCTTAACCACACAATCATCCTAGGCACAATTTCATTTCATATGGTAAGAAGCTGGAAAACAATTGTCTCCTGAATAAGGATACTAGTCTACCATATGTAACTTTCCCCAATACACAAGGAATCTATTCTCTATTACAAGCTGAACTGAGGAACATAAATTAAGTGTTCTGCAGAGAAACACAACACTTGTGTACACAAACCGACAACTCTTTAAGATATCATCAGTCCAATAAATTTACTCTTCACTGATTTTTACCTGTATGAAAAGGAACAAAGTAGAAATTGGTTAAACTTATGTTTATGAGTAATATATTGGGTTGGTGCATAATTATTGCGGATTTTTTTCAATAAATTTTATTCAACAAAAGCAATAACAATATTTAACAAAAACATCTTTAAATGACGGTCTGACCGTCTGCCAAGCAAATGGGAAGCAGTAATTGAAGTAGACGGTGAATATGCCTTCTGCACATGCGTGCTTATAGTTGGTACTATTGTGGTCATGTGATAGAAGTTTGAACCTGATCATGTCATTTTTCTTTCTAGCTTTACAGTGTAAGTATGGTCACTCCACTAGAAATGTGCACCAAAGAAGAACAAAGAAGTAGATGGTGAATAAGCTTGTTACATGTTGTTACTGTTTTTGTTGAATAGAATTTGTTGAAAACAAGCCGCAATAATTATGTACCAACCCAATATAATTATTGCTAGATGTAATGAGATGAAAATAGATTAATATATTAACTCTTGGTTTTATATATATATACACACACACACACACACACACACACACACACACACACACACACATATATATATAGATACACACACACACACATATATATATATATATATATATATATATATATATATATATATATACACACACACAAACAAGAGGGTACCCAAAAGTAACTGGAAACGTTTTCTGTGGGATAAAGCTGTTGTAGTTCAGGCTTCTGTTGCTAGAAGCCACCTGATGCAACCCTCAGACATCAGTCTGCTGACCAGTGGCATAATGCAGTGTCATACTGCCACAGGATGCATTTTTGTTCAGCAGTGCTCCTCACCTGCTAGTCAATTTTTGCGATGGGCGAAAACAAAGGAACAGCATGCTCTGGTGAAATTCTGTTTTCTGCTGGGGAAACAGCAGCCAAAACAGTTGTCATGCTTCAAACAGCTTGCAAGGACGCTGCCAAGAGCAAAACACAAGTTTACAAGTGGTTTCCATACTTTAGGAATGACCACTTGTTGCTTGAAGACCAACCCCGTTCAGGACAATTATTGCCCTCCTGAACGAATGAAAATTCCATGGAAATTCATGAACTGATCTTGGAGGACCATCACCAAACTTATTGATATGATTGGTGTGTCCTGGAGTTCCTGCCAACGAATTTTAAGCGAGGAATTACAAATGAAAAGAGTTGCAGCACAAATTTGTGCCTCGCTTGCTCACAGAAGATCAAAAGCAGTCACAACTGAATGCATGTCATGAACTGAAAGAACAGTTGAAAATTGACCCAGACTTTTTTTTTTTTTTTGAAGGTCATCACTAGTAATGAAAGAGGAACAAGTTGGCAGAAGCTATAGTAGCAGACACATAACTAAAAATTAAACCCAGAAGCACATGGTTGCAAAAGTGAACACAATCATGTTTGTTCTTGTCTTTTTTTTACGGAAAGCTAACAAAAATGCCCTACAAGAAGGTGTTGAAATGTTTTTGGCTTTAAGGGTATTGCAAAGAGCCTGGTTGGAGGCCCAGCCTTCTGAGTTCTTTTACACGGCTTAGGAAAACTGAAGGACAGCTGCAATAAGTGTGTGAATCTGAGAGGGGAATAGGTTGAATAAAATCATAATTAACTGAACCTCCTGTATTTTCATTTACCCAAACCAAGAACTTTACATGCACCCACCCCCACTCATAATTGAGCACATTCATGATCAAATGTTTTCCAGTCAGGTCTATTCTGCTGCCTACACCACCAATATGTCCTTTCCTTTTGCAAAACAATATGAAATAATTTGAGAGATTTGACTCCCATTTCTAACAGGCTTAGAAACAACACACAGACTCCCTTTTCCTCTGATACAAAATCAGAAGTAGGGAAAAAGAATAAATTTGATAGCATCGCTTATCCATTTAGCATTCAGATTACAATGTCAAATATTATGTTCATATATTCATGGTTTGAATTAATCATGCATTATCTTGTAGCTCTGATATTTCAATGATGTAATTGTTTATATTTAGAATGACATTGCAGAGTAGGTGAGGGGCCAGTTCTGTCTGGTTTAAACACAAAATGTGTAGAATATTTTGGGCTGGATATGGTCAATTTATATATGTATTAGCCTAAAAGTTGCCCTGTCAGGCAGCTTTTAAGCTAGTATATAGCTTTTAAGCTACTGACCCCAAATGCAAAGATCTGCAAACAGACCCCTGACTTGTTTTGGAGAATTTGTTGCAAGTGCTTCCTCCAGAGTCATATCCCAATGATGATCATATTCATCACAAAAAAAATTTTTTTTTAAATAAAAAAAAAAAAAAAAAAAATCGCCAAAAATAATCGCTGGATTTCGCAATTAATTTCAATTATTCCCCAAAGTTATAAAAATTGTTATTTTACAAAAAAATTTGTCACAAAAAATCACATAAAAAAACTCGCCAGAAACAATCGCATTTCAGGATTGCGGGTCCGGATTCGGCCTGGAATGTTTTTAATTTATTCATGGAGTCAGCCTGATTCCAAAATGGCATAATATGTTGGGCTATGGCCTCAAGGAGTAAAGTTGAAAAAGTATGACACACCAACACACAGACATTCGCATTTATTATATTAGAAGAGTTAAACTGGTGAGAGATATTGTTCAGAGAGATGAGATGCAATCCTGTAATTAAACTAATTTATCTAATTGCAAAAGCAACAATCAAAATTTAATAGTATTTGTCAAAAGCATGCTTAAGTTTATAGGAACAAATTTATGCAACTAAAACAAAACAAAAATATGAATATTGCTGGTGAATGTCATGAATAAAAGACAATAACACATTATTAGTGATACTTCGTATAAATTCAAAAGTAGCTTCTATTCTCTAGAAATGGAGTTATTCATTGCATTTGGCATAAAACAGAGAAGATAGTAACATCAGATATCAAACAAGTGACCTTGTTTTCATATTATGTGGGAAGGAAAAAGAGACTTGTTAGCGAGTCATTGAACATAAAAAAAGCAATGTTGATATGACTGTACTAAAATGGTTGATACAAAAATATTCTTAATGGACCCAAATTCTAACTATTACTTGGAGAATATAAACAAAAACCTAGCAGAATTCATTAGAGGATCACAAAGAAAAGGAGAGATAAGTTGAAATGGGAAAAATAATATCACATCAAAATAGAATATCAAATTAGAATGAAATAATTCCTTAGATTATAAATGAAAAATATCCGCAGGTTGGAAGGAACCTGTGGGAGAGGGAGACCCAGGAAGACATGGGATGAGGTGGTGAAGCATGACCTTCAAACGTCGGGCCTCACAGAGGCAATGACGAAAGACAGAGACCTCTGGAGATATGCTGTGACTGAGAAGACCCGGCAAATAAAGTGAGTTCACAGCTGTAATCTACACCAGTGTCATATAACCAGCCGACTCCAAAGCACCTTGAATCGTAGGGTGACATGCTGTGCTTGAGGAGACCTACTGAGTAGAGTACATCATCAACATCAAAATTAAATCAAATTACAATCAAATGGAAATTGTAGTTGTGGCTGATGCCAGCCCTGCCTGTCTGGCTCCCCATGCCAGTGGCATGCAAAAAGCACCATTCATACATGGTCGATGCCAGCCCCCTTGCCCTGACTGGCACCTGTGCCGGTGGCACGTAAAAAGTATCATCCGAAACTGAGCTGATGCCAGCACCGCCTTGACTGGCTCCCATGCCAGTGGCACGTAAAAGTACCATCCACACGTGGTCAATGCCAAACCCCTCTGTTCCCTGTCCCAGTGGCACGTAAAAAGCACCCACTACACTCTCGGAGTGGTTAGCGTTAGGAAGGGCATCCAGCTACAGAAACACTGCCAGATTAGTCTGGAGCCTGGTGCAACCTCCTGGCTTCCCAGACCCCTGTCAAACCATCCAACCCATGCCAGCATGGAAAACAGACGTTAAACGATGATGATGATGATGAATAAGTTTTCTTTTTATTGAAAGCAAACAATGCTCTATTGAAAAATGTTGTTTACCTTAGGTATCTGTTACTATAACTTAGGACTGAGTGGAATATGGTAAACAGAAACTGTGCAGAAGCCTATCATACATTCAAAGGATGCAACAAGATCAAAGAAGCTCTGCCCCGACACTTAGGATAAAGAACTCAGGGATAAAACTGAGAGTGAAAGCCTTTCATATTTATTAGCCAGGGTCATTAAACATTGGACAGAATGTTTTGTGATATTTGTTCCAAATCTCTGCTCTCCAAGTCAGGCCCATTTTAGCTTACATCTTTCAAGGGTGACAAATAAAATTTAATCGTTAGTGATGAATGTAGTGGAATGTTAAAGCCCAATCCAATTCCTGCCACCTACCAACAAGAAAACAGGTTCTTTGGAACCAAGTGAAAACAATGTCACAAGTCCAAGTATTTCAGCAGATCACCCCTGATACCAGAAAACAAGTTGGCAGAAGAGAACACAAAAGAGCCTTCATGTCTTCTGCACTCAACGAGAGAGAGAGAGAGAGAGAGAGAGAGAGAGAGAGAGAGAGAGAGAGAGAAAGAGAGAGAAAGAGAGAAAGAGAGAAAGAGAGAAAGAGAGAGAGAGAAAGAGAGAGAGAGAGAGAGAGAGAGAAAGAGAGAGACGTGTGCATGCATGTTACCATAATATAAGTGCCAGACTGAAATAAATATTAGGGTAATTACAATCATTTAAGCCTTTATAGGTGGTGCACCAGTAAGTATGCAGTAGATTTATTTACATAAACTACAAGAGAAATGCATTCATAGTTCATAAACTATATTTTAATTAATCACTAAATATACAGTAAATTAACATAATTTCTATAGAAAGTTGATTTCCTTTCCTCCCCCTCCCCTTTCTTTTTTATCTATAGGCTTATCTTGTATCTTATAAGCTCAACTTGTTTTCACTCTAAATATCTGTAGAACATTAAGGAATGTTGAATGTAGGATTCTTAGTATAAGAAGTTGCCCATTAGTGACAGCAGATGCAATCTCAATCTTTACTGATAGTACAAATGAATCTAGTAGTGAGACTTGAACTAGATTAGCCATCATTTATTTAGAATAACGAAATAACAGGTCAAGCTAAACATTCCTCAAAACAACTGAGGAGATCAGAAGGAAAATAAAACACAATCTATTAAGTAACGTAAAATGTAAACAGCTTTCATAAGATCTAAGAGGATGCTGGAGAATGGAGAAGCCATTGCAAATAAAAGGTAATTTTTGCTCTGTGATGGTCAAGGAGAATGTAGAAGAGTGTAGAATTGGGTGTTCTACTGCAAGCATTTAGGATCAAAACACACGGAGTTCCACTAAAGGCACCTGAGGACTAAGTTGATGGTATTTAACCCTTTAGAATTTAACCTAGCCATATACAGCCAAAATATCCTACTTGTTTTATGTTCAAGCTGGCCAGATCCTACCTATCACACTCCTCCCAAAATGTCATTCTAAAAATATACAATCGTATAATTGAAATTTTAAAGCTACAAGATAATAGGTGATTAATTCAAAACAATGTGAATAAATATGTATTGCAGTTGACAGAGTAATGTGAATGCTAAAGGCTTAAACCAGTTCACAGACCAAGTCACCCAAGAATTCAGATGGCAAAGAGCCGGAACAAATAACTCAAGGCATTTCATCTGATGCTCTAATATTTCCACTAATCCACTGCAGCTAAACGTATTTTATTAACCAGAAAAGGGTGAAAGGCGGAGTTGACCCCAACAGGGTTTCAATTCAGAATGCAGATAGCTGGAAACAGAACATTTTATAATACACTAGTAAAAGGGTTCTCACTTTTTCCACCAGCATACCCTTTCATCATGTTTGGTAGGGCTGATGTACTCTGTGTGAAAAATTTTATTTACAATGGTTGAATATTATAGAATAAACAGGTATTTTTTGCTATTGATGTAATTTAATTTGAAAAGTTCAAGTCGTGTAATAGTTAACTTAATATTTCATCCTCCAGAAGTCAATGAAATTTAGCACTAGTCAAATTCTGAGATCGATACAACCAGCTATTTACTCCACCAAAATTTCTGGCCTTGTGTCTGTGTAAGAAATTAATTTTCACATAATTTAATGTTACTAATGAAATGGATGAGCTTGGCTCTTTCTAATAAGTAATTCTGTTCCAAGCAAAGTTTCCCAAAGGCATATACACACATCATTCTCAACTGATGGCAGTCTTGCATATAATTTGTTTTTGCTTATAAACATTGCCAAAAACCCTGTGCACATTAAGTGTATGGAAACAGCAAAAGGCTCTCCACACATTTCCTAGACACAGTTTGCATTTAGCTGGTTGTGATTACTTAAAAAGTTCTAGCAGTTTTACAAACTTCATGCACTCAGCATTTGTCCTTGCATGTCTCTATGAGTTCATGTATCCAGGTTCAAGAACACTCAGCTATCGTGGCGGCTAATTTAATCTCTTGACCCTTTAACATTCACATTACTCAGACAAATGTAATGCTTATTAATTTACATTGTTTTGAATTAATTATGCATTATCTCATAGTTTCAGGATATCAATGATGTGATTGTTTATATTAGAATGACATTGTATGGTAGGTGTAATAGGCCAGATCTTGTCAGGCTGAACATAAAACAAGTGGAATATTTGGGCCTGATATGGATAGTTTAAATGTGAAAGTTTTTAACATTGTTTAACATTGTCAAGTTTATTTTCTCTTAGTACCTTTACACAATCACATACATTTTCATAGTAATACAGAATACCAAAAGAATGAGGAGTCATGAGTACCTTAATAGTGTCAATCAAGCCACTAGAAATAACAGTCAAATCTCCTTCGAATCACACCATGCTATTTGTAAA
The DNA here is from genome assembly GCF_046866305.1 of Octopus bimaculoides. Lineage (NCBI taxonomy): Eukaryota > Metazoa > Mollusca > Cephalopoda > Octopoda > Octopodidae > Octopus > Octopus bimaculoides. The sequence goes on along the minus strand of NC_142932.1, from coordinate 105,101,241 downwards.
AGAAAAAGAAAATAAGGAAGGACACATTAGATAATGTAATTCAAGTGAACTACATTAGATAATGAACAACTTTGGATCATAGATCTGCTCGATCATGACTAACCTAGAAAGATGATAAACAAGAATAACAACAACCAGAATATGATTTGACAGTAACCTCTGAACTATAAACTAACAGTCCTATACGTTTTCAGAAGAAACATTAAAGCAAGAACAGGATAATGCTCTAAAAATTCAAAATATACTGACTGAAAACATGTTATTTTGTAAGATGAGGGCACGACACCTGCACCTTAACTGTAAAACTGTTCTGTGTGATTTTACTAACAGGAACAACAACGGATGTGCAACACCCATGTGAATTGAACCTCCACAGAGTTATTCCAGTTGAAGTATCAACGATATTACCTGAAGGGAGAACTCACTATGAAGACTGTGATAAGAGAGTCCTATATCATGTTGAGCCATACATAGGAACAACCCTAAAAATTTCCATATCTGAGGCAGCCTACTCCTTACTCAGGTTATGCTGACATAAGAAACTGAACTCAAATACTGTGTTTGAACAAAACTTTCTCAGCAATTCTAAAATGTTACTGCTGACTGCAGTGAATCATTGTTGTATATCCTTATGTCAGCTCTCTGATCAAACAGACCTTACGATCAAAAGCATTACAGCTATGACCCTCTTGTTTCTTTTAGCTGAATGGAAAATAGCTAATGTATCCTTTCACTAGAAAATTATTATTTCTAAATTTCACAATGTACGATATTCAGGAACAGTACTTTGTAGTAAAGATTGTTTGCCAACATAACATGGCAGTCCTGGTTTAGGACTAATGTTGCTGTAATTTAGCCCCAGGAGAGATCGTCTCCAGCTGACTACATGACACAATCTGTGTCCTTATATTCCCTTGTTCGAAAATATAAGGACACAGATCGTGTCGTATAGCCAGCTGGAGACAATGCCTCCAGGGGCTAAATTACAGCAACATTAGTCCTAAACCAGGACTGCCATGCTATGTTGGCAAACAATCTTTACTATATATCCTTTCACTGTTTAAGACAGTAGAGTGTGATTTGATCATATACAAGCAGCTTCAGCTTCCATAGTGAAATGTTCTATTTTAATCTCTAAGCAAGCTATTTTAAGGTTGTCTGGTTACAGTTTGGTTGACTTCAAAAAGTTACCACAATGTCTTGGCCATTGATACAAAGCAGAGAACAGATGTCAGGATAAGAGCTGCTAACCTTTTAGTTGAATGTCTGTTGCCCTATCAATTTGACCATCTGCTCCCTCTCAATGTGTTTTATTCTCCACTAATCTTGTTCTCACCAAAATAGTCTTAATGTTGTATTATTGCGTAGGATAAAAAAGAAGGTGAAGCAACAAAGGAAGTTCTAATTTGACCTTTCTTCAATTATCACTTGCAATACTAAACTTCTAATAATAATTCCAATGCTAATATACACTGAATACAAATAAATTATTGGTGAACTAAGTCTGAAATATATGAATGTAATTTCCCATTGATTGTAGTTTACACAGAGTGAAGGAAAACAAAAGGCTGAATTAGAGATGCAAGAATTGCTGGTATTGGTCATAGTGCAATAATGTGCCAGTTTCAGCACTCAATCATTAGAAAAGGGGAGGTAAATGAAAAGGCCAAACTCATTATCATCAATTCAGTTATTGTGGCTATTTTTAGATAGTGACAAAAAAAGTACAATCCCAACACCAAGTGGCTCCATTATGCTCCACTGTCTACTTCGGCAAGTTTTCTGATTGGATCCAGTAAATAACATAAACTGAGTGCTTTTTTCTTTTGTTATTATGACACCAGCACTAGTGAGGTCACCATGCAGCTTACAAGACTGCAACCTTTTCAATGAAGTGTGTCAATAACAAGGTTGATCTACCTGGTAGCACAGACCATTCTTTCATGGATCGTTTCAGGTGCCTATGTAATAGTTATGAGCAGATAAAGACACTAATCACTATTGGGAAGGAGGGAAAGATATGTAGCAATAAAGTCTAATGCCAAAATTGGCTTTGAGATCTACACCAGTCCCCAAACTGTATATCACTGCAAGTGAGAGGATTAAAAAAAAAAGAAAGGACCAAATGTCCTCCTGAGCCATAGGCTCATAAGGTCAGATTCTGTGGTTAATAATTTCCCCCAGCTTCTGAACAGGATACCAGACCTTAGCAGAATTGCTAAGTGAGTGGACTGGAGCAATGTGAAATGAAGAAAGAACACAACACAATGCCCAGTCCAAAAATCAAAACCACAGTCTTACAATCAGGAGTCCAACATCCTAACCACTAAGCCACATACTTCCTCACATGCATGTAATAACTATTGGACCACTGAACTCAACAAGTTTTCTTTTCATCCTCTTATACCTTTCTGTCGAAGAGCATAGGCTCAAAATATAAAAGACTTTTTCATTTTTCCCAAGCATCAAACTAATGCACTTGCTTGTTGTTCCAACACCTGTCTTTGTTTTTTAATATATTCGAACTATATATATATATATAAATGAAGTATAAGGAAAGGAAAAAAAATTGTCGTTGTAGACAATTTGAATTCATTATCCAGGTTGGTACAGATCCAATATAAATTCAATTCTTTTCCTTATACTCCATTTATTGTTTCTGCAAATACTGAATATATATTTTTTATATATATTTTTTGGTTGGACTATACCGGTGGACTTGGATGCTTGACATCTCTTTGAAGGATTTCGGTCCTCACTTCTTTTATATGTGTGTGTGTGTGTGTGTGTGTGTGTGTGTGTGTGTACATATATATGTATACATATGGACAGACAGGCAGATAGATAGATTTTCATCATCATCAGCACAGCCTTGAAGAATTTTTTGTAGAATGACTCAACTGCAGTAGTTATTATTTGTTAAGCCTGGTTCTTATTCTATCGGTCTTTTTCTGAAAAACTGCTAAGTTATGGGGACATAAACACACCAACACCTGTTGTCAAGTAGTGCCACACAGGCACAAAGACACACACACACACATATATATGTGTATGTATGTGTGTGTATATATCTTAATATATAACTCTGAAGTTGTGTGTCTGTGTGAAGCCTTTTTGAATGTTTATAGAAATCCACATTTTCCACTTTTTGGTAAAAATTTTTACATCAATGGAATTTTCTTGATGTGAACTTTCCAGTGCAGTAATTAGATTTTTAAAATTCCGTTTACTTTGTGTGATTTAAGGGAGATTTGGCTGTTGTTTCTAGCAACTTTTATATTTCATCCCTTCTACCTGGAACACCATTCTTACACACGCGCTCAACATAAAAATATAGAGAGTAAGAATTGGAGAGGGAGAGAGAGAGACAGTGCTACATACAACATCAGATTAAACTTTCATCTCAGTGTTCTTTACCTATTTTTCATAACATAGATACATAAAAACACACACAACCACGCATACATGACCTGTGACAACAACATACACATTGCTCTCAATCTCTATTTATTTCTCCCCCTCTTCCTCTCTTGCTCTCTCAAACGTATACACGTGCAAGTAAACACAATCATTCACATCGTGGTATATTTACAAAACATTGATGGCATAACTACAGAGTTGTATCCCCCAACTTTGGAAGGTCATAACTTTCATAAAAATGAATATTTTTTAATGAAATTTTCTATGCCTATACTAGTGTTTTAGAAGGGGGTGGGGTACAATATTCGGAAATTCCACTTCAATTCCTCTTAACTTCCAGGAAAATGAATATTTTTTCATGAAATTTTGTACAAATGTACCTTGATGTATGTACATTTCAAGCATGTAGGAATTTTGAAGGAAACAACTTCAGGTTATTTTTGAGAAGTGTTCCCCACTCGGTGGTGTTTCGGAGCAAGTCGTCCATATTTGTTTTATTTTTCTCTATTATGTGCTTATGTGCATCCTTAGATTTCTAATGAAGTAATAGGCAGTGAAGAGAAGCAGTCATAAGAAAACTTTTAACTACCCCTATTCCTTTCTCTCCCCCTCTCTACCTCTTCCTCTCTCGCTCTCTCAAAAGCATACACGTGCAAGTACACAATCATTCAGTAAAATATAACTCATGTTCGTCAATGTTTTGTAAATTTACCACGATTTTCACTAGGGGGTTAGGGTTTTAGGGTCAGGGTTAGGGTTTAGGATTAATGTTACGGTTACGTTTTTTAGGGTCAGGGTTAGTGTTAGGGTTTAGGGTTAGTGTTAGGGTTAGTGTTAGGGTTAGGTTTAGGATTAGGGTTGGGTAATCGTGCGGGTGTTAATCTGAAAAATTACAGATATGTGAAAAGTACCGACCCTGCCATCTATTATAACTTTTGTTGTTCTGTTTAATATATACATAGATTATGCCTCCAAAGAAGAGAGTTTGCTGGGGAAAGACAGCAACCGGTTTAAAATGACAGCCACAGACTGCAGCAATTCACCACATTCCAGTAGCTACTTTGAACATAATGCAAAATGGTGCATCAGCACCTTCTGCCCAATCTGATAGAATTCTGGCAAAACTGTTTAGCAACAGATCGCCAGCAATTGCTTCATTACAAATTGCCATCCTAGCTCCTGTGAAAAGGGATTACCCTGCTATGTATAATCAGGGCAGCGCAAAAAGTTCTTTTGCACAAGCATTTCTATAGCCAATTACACGGATGAAATTTACGTATGCTTAATAATTTTACGCAAAACAGCCTTCAGACATTCCCCATTAATTTCATCGTCTTTTGAATTATGAACATATTTACATCATAAGGGTTTTTTCGTTGTAAGGCTTTCTTTTTTAGTTGATTTTCAGCTAGCAAGACTTATCGTAGATGGCATAATAAGTCACACCCGGACAAGGTCGGGTTATACTGCTAGTATATATATATATAATCACAATAGGATTCTTTTTCAGTTTCTGTCTATCAAATCCACTCAGAAGGCTGAGGTTATAGAAGAACTTGCCCAAGGTGAAACTCACAATGGGACTGAACACAGAACCATGTGGCTGGGAAGCAAGCTTCTTACCACACAGCCACACCTGCACCCATGTGTATGTATACATCCTCATAAGATCTCATGCAAGTACATTTATGATTTATATGTGATTATATATTTTTATATTATATCATATATATATATATATATATAATAATATTATTTGGGATAAAAATCCAATATATATATATATATATATATATATGAGTGCACCTATGTATGCTGTGAAGTATTCTTATGCTGTGAAATATATTGAGTGATTAAGAACACTGACTTTTGAAATTTGTCCTCTCTTTCTTGTCTTATATATATATATACATATATATATATATATAAATAATTCATTACATTCAATTGCATATCATCTTCAAAATAGATATCAGTAGGCCTACCACAGCTCTAAAATTAACACTTGTCAGCCTACTCAAGTGTACCCAAAGCCTGACCTTCAGGATATAAGACACACAGTGATTCTTGGGTGGAATTTTTTGATAAAAAAGCATGCGTGAAAATACAGTGCTTGTGTGTGTGTGTGTGTGTGTGTGTGTGTGTGTGTGTGTGTGTGTGTGGACAGACACACACATATACACATTGGAACCTAATGTAGACTGAAAAATTAAATATGAAATTAATAATAATAACTAATCCCAAAAATCCATGCCTAATCTGTTTTTACAGCATTTTCCCATGACATACTTCTTGCAAAACTAAATTCTTAAAACAAAAAAAAGAAAACTAGAATTAGTTGTGAACAAAATATTAATAGGAAATAGACAAGTTTATTTTTGAATAAGCTTTTCTTTTCCTTCCAATTAAACTGGTCTCATTATTTCATCCCAATATCTCTCGCCTCTGACTAATTTCGGTGTACTTGTCAGTCTCTCTTTTAAATAAAGCTTCCTTGTTTCACCCAAACAAGTGGGTTTCATTTTTCTACAAAATTTCAACCCAGGAAAGCAAATTATTTTTTATATTATTATTTGTGTTGCTGTTTTGCACTCATCTCTGACACTATGACAGAACCAAACAATTTTTGACACAACACACTATGTCCTTTCTTACTATTTCTCATTCTAGCAATCAACTCCATTTTTTTTTTTTTTTTTGTTGCTGTTTTTGTTTTTTTATTTTCCTTCAGTTACTAACCATCTTTTAGAATGAAGTGATAAAGCATTTCTTCATTACTTAGAAGTTCTAGATCGCTAAAACAAATTTTGGTGAGATTATGGGAAAGAGATACTCTAATAAAAAGAGAAAAAAGTATTAAAAAAAAAACTCAAAAACACATTAAAAGACAATATATGAATTATACACAAGAACTGATCGAAAGGAAGGACAATTGGTGCTGGAGAGGGAGAAAAAGGGGAAAATGTTAAAGAAATGGAAGAAAGACAAACTAAAATAGAACAGTCCAAAGATTTAAACCTGTCACTTTACTGAGAGGTTAGGTTGAACTACTCTAATCTGAAAAATACTACCTAGCAGTTATGAAATGAATAGTAAAATAACCTTTAGCATTTAAACTAACCATAGGCGCAGGAGTGGCTGTGTGGTAAGTAGCTTGCTTACCAACCACATGGTTCGGGTTCAGTCCCACTGCGTGGAACCTTGGGCAAGTGTCTTCTACTATAGCCTCGGGCCGACCAAAGCCTTGTGAGTGGATTTGGTAGACGGAAACTGAAAGAAGCCCGTCGTATATATGTATATATATATATATATATATATATATATATATATATATATATGTATGTATGTATGTGTGTGTATATGTTTGTGTGTCTGTATTTGTCCCCCCAATATCGCTTGACAACCGATGCTGGTGTGTGTGTTTACGTCCCCGTAACTTAGCGATTCGGCAAAAGAGACTGATAGAATAAGTACTAGGCTTCCAATCAATAAGTCCTGGGGTCGATTTGCTCGACTAAAAAGGCGGTGCTCCAGCATGGCCACAGTCAAATGACTGAAACAAGTAAAAGAGTATATCTGATCGAAATATTCTACTAGTTTTATGCTCAAACAGATCAAATCTGATCTCTCGTACCAACTCTACATTATCAGTCACCTTATCAAAATCTCAAAGCTACAAGATAATGCATGATTAATTCAAAACAATGTGAATAAATAAGTATTATGTTTGACAGAATAATGTGAATGCTAAAGGGTTAAACTAGCTTTTGCTCACCACTTCCACCAAATATAAGCATTCTATCATTGTAGTTCATAAATATCACCTGTATTCTTTACATGATTCTTAACCTTTTGTAGGTCAGGACCCATTTTCAGCAAAAACAACCCCTTCCAATTTTTTTTTTTTTTTTTCAAGGGAGAGAGTGGATTTTGCACATTGAATTAGTATTCATATTTTCCATCAAGCATGTGCTTATTTTTTTGATGTTTCCATTGACTGGTGCCCATGATGTTAAAATTTGACAGGGAATGCTAAGGAAGCAAAGATTTGTATAATAAAATCATACTGGGTTTCCTTAACACACGCATACCATCAGTCATGTTTCTTCTCACTCATAAAACAATTCCATATTCAGATTCCAATTGTGACAAAAGCATTTTTCAAAGTATATCTAAAATATAAATACTGTAATTGGCTTTGGTTTCAATATTTTTTTAAATAAGAAAAATCATGGCTGCAAAACACTCAGTACACAACCTAGTGCCCATGATATTTGCCACCCTCATGTAAGCTCACATCTCCCCCAAGGAGGTATCAATAACCAGGTTAAGAACTACTACTTTACAATAGTGCTTGTTAGATAGAGAACCCAAGAATGACAGCTCTTTAACTCTAGTGAAGCTTTAACTCTAGCGAAGCTATTATGAAACTTTGCTTCATAATATGAAATAGATGATTGTATGCCACAATCCCAGTTTGTAGCAAACAGGAAACCCAGACAACTTGGTTTGTGATTTGATACCTGTACTCAAACAGCAACATGAACTGATACAATGTAGAAATATACCAATGTAGATGTAGTAGATTTGAAAATCTCATCCACAAGGAGGTAGTCTAATATTTTATCCACTTGGCCAACTTATCACTACACTCTATGCATTACTCATATTAAAAAATCATAGATGTTTGTACCAGACTATGAAAAATAACTTAATAAAAGAGAAGCCAGTTCAATGTAATAGCCAAATAAATCTGTTTCAACAATCTCTCTCCCATGTTTAAAAGGAAATCAACAAGTTTTAAAGTATGAAATAACAAAGAGTGAGTACTATACAATAATCGCAAGCTTTTGTTTAGTGTCTCCGTGCAGATACCCAAGTTGAGCTGATTGAAATTACTTGAAAACAACAGCTCAGCTACTTGGTTCCATTTCTTTGTAGAATCAGATGTTAACAGAGATAGTGTAAAGAAGAGCACAACTTCAACAGTATCAAGCCTTTATTTGACACTCTGGAGAAAGTTGCAATCTCAGCATAAGAGGATGAGAAATACCATTTTATATGCAAGGCTGGGCTCATACTGAGCCTGCAGTGGACAAAGGCAGTGGTGTTACAACAAAAGCATAAGGATACAGATCTCTCTAAGCTTCAAAGAACTGAAATGAAATGTGGAAATTTACTGTTCCTCAAACCCATCTCACTTAATATGGCTTATTTGGTTGCTGTTCTGTGTAATTACTAAGCTAATTGAGGATAGTAACCTTATATATCTAAGTATATAAACAACACAACATGAAAATGAAAGAGGAAAAAAAAAATTCATTTCACAGTTGATTCAAAATACATTTAAACATTGCTGTACACTATAGTAAAAGCATAGTGTTTCATTTCTAATAAACTGTTACTGAATAGTGAGCACATTTTTTATTATTCTCTATTATCATGTTCTTAAATGGAATAAAAATGCATTTAGAAAAATAATGAACCAAGTATTCTGAAAGTTCTTTGAACCAATTAGTACATTTCAAAAATATTATGTTCAATTAATATGGTGTTTCAAAAGAACAAATTAGCCCAGCTAACTAATATATTACTGTATATGTACATGTGTGAGTGGTTTCTATTTGTTTCTGTAAACCATAATACACAGTCTATGTCATCTGTTCATTTTGTGTCATCCTTCAACTTGTGTCTGAATAAGTTGTCTGAAACATGAAATTGTGAAGTTCATTCACAGCATACATGGCATGTTATAACATCTTAGCAGTCTATGATTTCACAAACATATATCCTAACCATCCTTATCATTACCCAGCAAAAACTAACCCACTGCCTATTTCATCTAAGAACTTATAGGTTCTTAGATGGAATGAGGGGGTGCTGAAAAGTTCCTGGCTTTGGTAAAAAAAAATACAGGAAGAACAGTTAATTATGATAATATAAACATATTGCCCTCTCAGATTCACACACTTATTGCAGTGGACCTTCAGTTTTCCTAAGCTCTATAAAAGAACTCAGAAGGTTGGGCCTCCAGCTAGGGCTTTCACAATACCTTTAAAGCCAAGAACTTTACTTTTAGTGCAGATTCTGTCCCAAATTTCTCTTCCACATTACTACTTCACACTGGAACTCATATTTAGAGTTATCTCTTCAATAACTAAACTAATAATAAATCAGATATTGTAAAACTGAAGCTCTTTTGGAATAACTCAATCAATTATAACAACAGGCCCCTACAAATGGATACTTACATGTCAATGGAAGGAAGCATAGATATCATGTGAATAGACAACAGAGAAGAAAGAAAAAAAAACATGAAAATGACATTGTGAGACAGTAGAACAATAAAATAAAATTAATCAACTGCTATTGTTTCACAAATGAAAAGAAGTGAACTAAGAATTTAATTTTCTTTTTTTTAATAAAGGATAATAATTAAAAATAAACAGAATGGGGTAGGAGTGGCTGTGTGGTAAATAGCTTGCATGGTTCCGGGTTCAGTCCCACTGCGTGGCACCTTGGGCAAGTGTCTTCTACTATAGCCTCAGGCCGACAAAAGCCTTGTGAGTGAATTTGGTAGACGGAAACTGAAAGAAGCCTTTCGTATATATGTATATATATATATATATATATATATATATATATGTATGTGTATTTGTACCCCCAGCATCGCTTGACAACCGATACTGGTGTGTTTACGTCCCCGTAACTTAGCGGTTCAGCAAAAAGAGAGCGATAGAATAAGTACTAGGCTTACAAAGAATAAGTCCTGGGGGTCGATTTTCTCGACTAAAGGCGGTGCTCCAGCATGGCCGCAGTCAAATGACTGAAACAAGTAAAAGAGTAAAAGAGATTTAAGAGGATGGACATTTAAGGACTAATTTAATTGAAAATCATCATCATTATCATTTAATGCACACTCTTCTATGCTTGTATGGGTTAGAAGAGATTTGTTAAAGCAGATATTCAACAGCCAGATGCCTTTCCTTTTACCGACCTTGATTTGTTTCTTAGCAAGGTAATATTTACCCATGGCCTCACATGTTTTTCAAGGAAGACTGGAAATGAACGAACTTACTTGCATGATGATGATCATTTATAACCAACTTGATGTTTTTTCAGGAGTACACTCACGCAAACATGCACATCTTATATATATACAAGGGAGTATTGAAAAGTTTCTGGCTTTGGGTAAAAAAAAAAATACAGGAAGAACAGTTAATTATGATGTTATTTAACATATTCTCTCAGATCCACACACTTATTACAATGGTCTTTCAGTTTTTCTAAGCTCTATAAAAGAACTCAGGTCTTTCGCAGTACCTTTAAAGCAAGGAACTTTTCAGCACACTCTTGTGTATGTGTGTGTGTGAGTATATATGACAGGCTTCTTTCAGTTTCTATCGACCAAATCCATTCACAAGGCTTTGGTTGACCTGGGGCTATAATCAAAGACACTTGCCCAAGGAGCTGCACAAGAGGACTGAACCCACAACCATATGATTGAAAAGCAAGCCTCTTAACCTCAAAGCCACACCTGCACAACATAAGGTTAATAAATAAAAAGCCTCAGTTGTATAAAAGGATTTTTAAAAAGAACTGAAATAGTGGTACAACTAAATTAAAAAGCTACTTAATTTAATCACAACTTCAAGAAATTCCAAATAGTAAATATGTTGATTTAATTTATAGTACAATTAAGATGACTTAGCAGTCGGTAAATAGAGGACCTATATATATTCATAGTCAATTCCAATTAAAACGTCTGAAAAGCCTTCAAATGGTCTGAGTGAGTTACAGTTAGAGAAGAAGGTACCATCATTAAAAATGATACGAGAATTTACTAAAAGCTACAAGGAAGTGCAAAAACTAATTATAGAAGCAAATAGTTGCAGTTGATTAGACACTACAACCAGAGAATGAAGTATAGAATGTCAAATAAATTGAGTAACAAAGTTATAAAGAAAAGTAAACAAATCTAAAGATAGAACAGAAACAATGATGTGGTCGTTTATTGTCAGTTGAAAATACTGAGTCAAGCAACAAGAAAATTGAGGAATGAGGATATGAATGAGGCAGGGTTTATACCAAATAGAAGGGAAGTTGAGCATGCTGTTTGGTGATAGATGGAAGATTGATAAGATGACATCATTTATCATATCCTTTACTGTTGTCAGTCATTCAATTGCAATCATGATGGGACACCGACTTGAAGAGTTTAGTCAAACAAATCAGCCTGAGTACTTACTTTTATAAGGTTGGTACTTATTCTATCGGTCTCTTTAGCAAAAACCACTAGGTTACAGGGATGTAAACAAACAAACAAGGACACACACGTACCTATATACATATATACATATGTTTGATACATACATATGTATGTATGGCCCAGTGGTTAGGGCAGCGGACTCGCGGTCTTAGGATCCCAGTTTCGATTCCCAGACCGGGCGTTGTGAGTGTTTAATGAGCGAAAACACCTAAAGCTCCACGAGGCTCCAGCAAGGGGGTGGTGGTGAAGCCTGCTGTACTCTTTCACCACAACTTTCTCTTACTCTTTCTTCCTGTTTCTGTTGTGCCTGTATTTCAAAGGGTCAGCCTTGTCACACTGTGTCACGCTGAATCTCCCCAACAACTACGTTAAGGGTACACGTGTCTGTGGAGTGGTCAGCCACTTGCACGTTAATTTCACGAGCAGGCTGTTCCGTTGATTGAATCAACTAGAACACTCGTTATCGTAACCGACGGAGTGCCAATAATACATATATAAACATGACATCAAACAGACACATTGTCATAGAGAACTATTCATTACCCTGAAATGAAACATCTCCAAAGCAAGGAATCGAACCTCAGCTGCCTTGGCGAGAGTCCAGAAAACTATCCACAAGTAATTTGAAAATCATAATTGTTAAGAGTAGAAAAAAAACTAAATAAATGATATGTACAAGAATAAAAAAAAAAAAAGAGTCTTGAAGTAATGGAAAGTAGTTACAGGAAGAGAACATAAAATATAGGTTTAGAAGAAAAATGAAAATACTGAGCTGGTTTATAAACATGATGTAAACAGGTGCTATGTAGTGAAACCCAACAAAATAACCCAGTTTATTAAATGACATATGGTCTATTACTAAATATATAAAGTCTTGGATTAATGAATGTAGAAACATAGAAAAAAATTCTAGGTTGGAAATATAAAGTGTAAAGTGACTGAGTGGTAAGAAGTTTGCTTCCCAACCACATAGTTCCAGGTTCAGTCCTACTGCACAGCACTTTGGCTTCTACTACAGCCTTGGGCTAATGAAAGCCTTGTAAGGGGATTTGCTAGACAGAAACTAAACGAACCTCATCATCATCATCGTCGTCGTTTAACGTCGGCTTTCCATGCTAGTATGGGTTGGACAATTTGACTGAGGACTGGTGGACCAGGAGGCAACACCAGGCTCCAATCTGATTTGGCAGAGTTTCTACAGCTGGATGCCCTTCCTAACGCCAACCATTCCGAGAGTGTAGTGGGTGCTTTTACATGCCACCGGCACGAGGGCCAGTCAGGTGGGTACTGGCGATATATATATACATATACTTACTTACAAGGTGAGCAAAGGTGTGTGGACACTGCTATATGGATATATATAAATCCAAAAAATGGAACAAGAACACAACAGATGACAATAAGACATCCAGACAGACAATACAAAGACAGATTGAATATTAAGTTCATATTTCAGAGTATAACATCTTCAGAGGAAACAAAAAATATACCTTTAAATGTTCTATATGTTTGTTTATAGATTCATTATAGCAGACTGCTATAATGAATCCATAATGAATTCATTATAGCAGTCTGCTATAATGAATCCATAATCAAACATATAAAACATCTAAGGATATATTTTTTTCCCTCTGAAGATATTTTGCACAGAAACTGAAACAGCTGTAAGGGATAATGTTTGATTTGTTGTTGATAATAAAATCTTATTAACTTCACAATCTCCATTTTCTTTTTCTTCTTCATATATATATATATATATATATATATATATATATATATATATATACACTTTATTAAAAAGCAGCAAAAATACCACAAAAACTGTTACTCAAAGTTTCATGTTCCCATTTGTCGGACAGTTTTGTTTCGCATTTATGTGCATACTCTAGTATATATATATATATATATATATATATATATATATATATATATATATATACATACATACATACATACATACATATATATATATATATATATATATATATATTCCATAATGGTAAGATCAACAAAAAAAGTACTCCATCTGGTGAGAGATAAGTATTATTCAATAAATATTATTTAATAGATACAATGCATGTTTTTATGTGCTACTAATAGTTCATATGTTGAGAAATACCTCTCTCTATATTTGTATTATTTCTCACACATGCTGCTCCCCATCTCTCTATATATGACATGCACTAAGCCTCAACAGAAAATCACATTTGATCTTTAATTAAAGACATATATTTGGAGTCTGTTCCAACTAACTTGAAAAATAATGCCAAGGATAAACCAAGTTGGTTACTTAACATCACATAATTATCGTCACAAATTAACAATATTTACAATGTTTTCTGCACTAATCTCCATCAACTGACCTGATACTGGAAACCTAGCTTGTTAGCAACCAATAAGGAACCACCTTTTAAGATAAATGCAACCAAGGCTTTAATCATCTTGGACATTTGATCAGACGTATACTTTTGTACCAATGAAACCCGAAGTAATTGCTGTGTTAGTCATTTACTGCCCGAAAATTTATGGGGCTTTTTTTTTCAAACCTCCTCCCCTACACAGTACCAATTTTGGTCGATTTTTTTTTTTTTTTTTTGCACTATGCACTTAAAGATGATGGGAGAAACTTTGATGAGTTAAAAATAAAAGATTAAAAAATTGGGGGACATCACCAATCACCATTACAATTCCCATTTCCTTTATTTTCAAACAGAATTACTCTTTTTACTCTTTTACTTGTTTCAGTCATTTGACTGTGGCCGTGCTGGAGCACCGCCTTTAGTCGAGCAAATCGACCCCAGGACTTATTCTTTGTATGCCTAGTACTTATTCTATCGATCTCTTTTGCCGAACCGCTAAGTTACGGGGACGTAAACACACCAGCATCGGTTGTCAAGCAATGTTGGGGGGACAAACACAGACACACAAACATACACACACAAACATACACACACACACACATACATATATACGACGGGCTTCTTTCAGTTTCCGTCTACCAAATCCACTCAAAAGGCTTTGGTCGGCCCGAGACTATAGTAGAAGACACTTGCCCAAGGTGCCACACAGCGTGACTGAACCCGGAACCATGTGGTTGGTGAGCAAGCTACTTACCACACAGCCACTCCTACGCCTATCAAACATAATTTTAAAACAATAGTGAAATGTTTCATAATTTTTTCATTGACACATCCTTCCCACTACCTGCTATAAATCATAAAACTTCAGCTTCTTTTCGAGATTTTTATTCAATAATAGTTTTAAAATACAGACAGTTCGAATCTGCAATTGGTTCTGTTTATAATTTCGAAATAATTTTTAGACAGAAAGATGTGATTTAAGGGTGATTTAGCTGCTATTTCTAGCACATTCCACGACTACCTGATACCATCCTTCTTTAATGATGATGCAGGAGTAACACATGGGGGAGGGTCTATTTGCTAGGATTCAAGCAACAAAAAAATTTGTGGTTAAAATTTTTAACCCCCACCCCACCTGTCCCAAGCAAGGCCGTGTGTGTGTGTGTGTGTGTGTGTGTGTGTGTGTGTGTGTATGTGTGTGTGTTTGTGTGTGTGTGTCTATAAAAAAAACACATTCACTAACCGAAAAGTATGCTATTAAAATAAATTATCTTTTACATACCTTTGTTAAATCACCTTGCTGCCTTAATGAAATTCCTTACACACATACAAACACACACACTCACACAGTGTGAGCTATATACATATACACAGTGAGAGAGTAAAGTAAATATATGTGTGTGTGTGAGTATATATATATATATATATATATATATATATATATATGTATGTATGTGTGTGTGTGTGTATGTGTGTGTGTGTATATATATATATATATATATATATATATATATATATAGCGCAGGAGTGGTTGTGTGGTAAGTAGCTTGCTTACCAACAACATGGTTCCAGGTTCAGTCCCACAGCGCGGAACCTTGGGCAAGTGTCTTCTACTATAGCCTCAGGCCGACCAAAGCTTTGTGAGTGGATTTGGTAGACGGAAACTGAAAGAAGCCCATCGTATATATATGTATATATATATATATATATATGTATGTGTGTTTGTGTGTCTGTGTTTGTCCCCCCACCATCGCTTGACAACCGTTGCTGGTGTGTTTACGTCCCCGTAACTTAGCGGTTCGGCAAAAAGAGACCGATAGAATAAGTACTAGACTTCCAAAGAATAAGTCCTGGGGTCAATTTGCGCGACTAAAGGCAGTGCTCCAGCATGGCCACAGTCAAATGACTGAAACAAATAAAAGAGAGTAAAAGAGATACACACACACACACACACACACACACACACACACGTGAAGTTTACAATGAGAAAAGTGAAGAAAAAATAAAGAATTACACAAATAGATCCTCTCTGTTGCTGTCACAGATTTTGAAGTTTTAAAATTAAGTGAATATTTTGAAATTTGGTATATTGATGTACTTTTTAATGCTGAATCCAATTCTGTGATTCACTTATTCAAGACAAATTATAGAAAAATGTTTCTGACATTTAGAGTGTGATAATTTTTACCCAATCAGAAAACAGGATTTGTACATGATAGCTGTGTGTCATGAAGTGAAAGTAAACGTTAGAAGACGAAGTTTTAAACAAAATGAAAACAATTGGATATCATATGAAAAGAGAGGGGGGGAGCATGTGTGAGAGATAATATATAAGGAGTGAGAGAGAGAGAGAGAGAGAGAGAGAGAGAGAGAGAGAGAGAGAGAGAGGGAGATAAAGAGTGGTAAATATAGAGAGAGGGAAAGACATAAGAGAAAGTGTGAAGTTGGTGATAGAGCGTGAGGAAATTCTCAGATCTTAAATTTGAGTTATTTTTCATAGCAAATATATATTTTTATTATTATTTACAGACAACTTTCCCCTCAGGACACAAATTTCAAAAATCAAATTCATTTTTCCCAAGGATGCACCATTTCAAAGTCTTTCTGGATTGAACGTTTCTCATTTATAAAAGACACACGCACACACACACACACACACAAAGATTGCATGTTGTGAAACTTGAGTCATGAGATCAACTCTCAGTTTCAATAAAAATTTTAAAAAACGTATCCTCTATATTAGCCATGGGCAAGCCATGGACTTTCTAAATGGAACACCTGCAGGCCAGCTGATGAAGAGCTGCGTTTCTCGTGTGGCATAAGTCTCAAAAAAAGACACCCATACCTGCTCTACATGTATTGAGCACTCCACTCATTGCAACATAAGTGTTTGTGTGCAGGCATGTTATATGTGTCTATGCGTACATACAGCAGCCTGGCTAAACAGTCAGACAGACACATAAATTGATAAATTCAGACAGACAGACAAATTGAGAGAGAGAGAGAGAGAGAGAGAGAGAGAGAGAGAGAGAGAGGGGCACTTAGATGATAGACAGACAGACAGACAAACAGACAGACAGAGATAAATTTATAGACATAGACGGACAGATAAATTGATAGACAGACAGACAGATAAATTGATAGACAGACAGACAGATAAATTGATAGACAGACAGACAGATAAATTGATAGACAGACAGACAGATAAATTGATAGACAGACAGACAGATAAATTGATAGACAGACAGACAGATAGATAGATAGATAGATAGATAGATTGATAAACTGATAGATTGATAGGTAAATTGAAAGACAGACAAGCATAGATAGATAGATAGATAGATAGATAGATAGATAGATAGATAGATAGATAGATAGATAGATAGGTAAACTGATAGATTGATATGAAAACTGATAGATTGATAGATAAATTGACGGACGGACAGACAGACAGACAGACAGATGGATATACATACTTTAAATGTGATACACTCACATATAAAAACACAATGCACACATAAAACGATACCATACCTGAGACAGAATATGTACTTCCTGAACTGCTTCGCAAAGTGTTTATACTATTAGTCGAACAAGGCCGTCGCTTTGACATATTAAATGGTGGAGGTTTTCAAGTTTACTCCAATAAATCCAAGCCATAAGCTTCAAGAAAGTTGGTCGTGTACGTCCAAGTAAATTTATCCCACATTTAGCGACTAACAAACTTCTCCGATTTAATCATTGTTGACAGCAAGAAGTAATATAAATCACAGATTGTATCGTGTTGTATGTAAGATGAGGATGACAGGGGAAATGTCAACCTGTTGCTTTGGTAAGTTTGAGAGAATGAATGGGGGGGGGGGGGGTATGTGTGAGTGAGTGTGTATGTTTGAGGATGTGAGTGTGTATGTATAAGAGGATATGTGTGAGTGAGAAGAGAGACTACCGAAGTACGAGTGTCAGGAATATATAAAAGTTGTGTTTTTTAATGAAAAGTCAGTTCTAACTAAACTGACCTTTAATCAAAGAGACTCCGACCATGACCATCCCGTTCTTGTTTTAAGTATAATCATAGTGTACTCCTGATTACGTAGTCAAAGTATCCGTTTTGCTTTTTAAAACAGTTTGGAAGCTATAGATATATTGCTGTTATTTCTACCAGGGCAAGCTAACATGCAGAGGTCGGATTTATTTAATGAAGTGTGAGTTTCGTGACTAGGTAATAATGTAAAGTGTCTGAATATACGTCTGGTTAAGTATTCATGTGTCCCTGATAGGGGGAGAAAGAAAAGCAAAAAATTAGTAGAACTGTGCATGGAAACGGACAATGATAGTTCAGTGCCTGTTTATATGTGTGCGTGTGTATAAGACTGGAGATTGTTTATTTGTGTATCAGCCGTGTGTCTATTTGTGTATGTGAGTGAGTGAGTGTATAGTGGCAGTATGAATGTGTGTTTCTGGGTCTAAAATGTATCTTCTTGAATGTGTGTGTGTGTGTATTATGACTGCGCAAGCGGATGTCTCTGAATTTTATGTGTCTGTATTATAAGCGTGTTAGTATTTTATGAGTGCATCCGAATGCAGATGTTTGAATGTATATAAAATTTGTGTGCGTGTAGGTGCGCATATGAGCATGACAGTCATGTGTACATGAATAGTCAGTGGAATGAGCGTGCTTTTATATATTGGGGGAGTCAACAGTGTGTGTGCGTGTGCTTTATGTTATCAATAGATCTTAAAGTATATTAAACTATATTAGTGTGGACATAATCGGAAGCTATGTGTTTGTGTGTGAATTAGAGTGAAGTGTATAGAAACGTGTATTTTTTTTAGTGTATTGCATGAATTACAAGAGGGCAAAGTGTATGAGTGTTGTTAAATAATTTTCAGAATATGCGTGTGTGTGTGTGAAATATAAATCAATGCATCAAAATATATAAAATATGTGAAAGTTTATGCAAGTACACATACGTGTGTATGTAAAGTATATATATATGTAATGTATATATATATATTTACATAGTATACAAAATGAGGGTGTATATATATATATATGTGTGTGTGTGTGTGTGTGTGTGTGTGTGTGTAATTTTGTATGTATGTACGTGTTGTGTGTGAATATGTGTTTATGTGTACGTTCTCTCTCTCCCTCTCTCTCGCTCTCTCAGACGCAGGGCAAAGTCCCGAGACGTAAAACTCTTAAATCAACTTATCGAACTCTCTCCTCCCACAGATTACTTGTTGTCTACAGAGACCATCATCTGTTTCCACTGACTCAGAAGTTTACCCAACATTGCCCGTGTATGTGTTCAGCATCAACAAGAAAGAAGGCCCTATGGTGAGGCTGATGTGTCGGCGCTAAATCCCATCTATTCGTCTGTCGTTAAGCAACACTAATCTGAGAAATGTGTTTGTTGAAGATGGTTGGGGAAGGGAGCGAAAAGATAAGGTGATCTACGCACACCGTGTGGCGGTGGCTGTGGCGGTGATGCCTGTGTGCGTGTGTGTGTGTAAAACGGAGGAGTTAGAAGTTGTTTCCAATTTTCGAAGTGAAAGAAGCCAAAGCTAGGCAGCCAGAAGAAAAATAAATTGTAATTAATCAACCTACTTGTAGCACTTGGCCGAACTTACTCCCCCGCCACGTACGATGGGGTTGAATTCCAAAATAAAAATCAACAGAGTAGCTAGTGTCTATGTAAGAGAAGAGAAAAATCACACTGTGGTTAACGCCGGTACAGGACAGTACCGGGACTGAATGAAACGTCAAGGCTAACCAAACAGGGCTTGTATCATGATAAAGGAGAGAGTTAGATGAACAGCTAAATTACAAGTAGGTGGGAGGGCCTTACTAGATATCATTAGTGAAGCCGTAAGACGAATGGTATGAGTGTAAAAAGCTTGTGAAAGAATAGACTGCGTAAAAAGAAATGAGGTGGGGGGAGAGAAACAGCGCGAAAATAAATATATGTTAGAAACAGAAAATACTCAATAAAGAGAGATAAACAAGAAGAAATAATTTCAAAAAGGAGAATATAAGAGATTCTGCAAATATAACAAAAAGTGATTGAGAAAACCAGGCGGTGGCGTGTAGAAGGGAGAAAGTTAAGTTTGTAAAAGAGAGTTTAAAAGAAAAGTAAAATGTGTGTGAGAGAATGTATAAGCACAGAGAACATTGAGAAATTGAGGGACAAATATACTTGATAAAACTTATTTATATAACACAGCCTTAAACAAAACCTGCGCTTGACTTTGAATGACAAGATAAAGTATGTAATATCAAATATATAGCTTCAAAGAAAATCACGAGTAATGACTACAGTTTGAGGCGTCTACAACGATATGAATCAGTTTCCACAGACACACCAACACACGCCATGTGTCATGTGTTTGTGATCAAATGCGCTTTTTCGTTTCTTGTAGTTATACCGTATTCCAAAAAAAAAGAAAACCGTCCTATGAAAATCAGCCTAGCAAGTGGGTGTTTCAGGTGCTGCAATGACCCATAAAATGAAATGCAGACATCCTTCTTACACTTCCTTATGTTTAAAAAAAAAATGTAATAAAAATACGATGTAGCATGTTGATGAATAAATGATGTAGAACTATCCGACATATTCTCAACAAGTTTGCTTCCCAACCACGGTTCCGAGTAAAGTTCCACTGCAAGTGTCTTCTATTTTAGCCCCAGGCCAACCAAAGCCTTGTGAGTGGATTTAGTAGATGGAAACTGACAAAAGCTTTTGTGTGTGTGTGTGTGCGTGCGCGCGCGTTCCTACTGCCGTTTGGTAACCGGTGTTGGTTTTTTTACATCCCTGTAAATTAGCATTTCAGCAAAAAAAAAAATATATAGAATAAGTACCAGGCTTTGAAAATGTAAGTAGAGGTTGATTCATTCAAACAGTGACTGAGACAAGTAAACGATAAAAAGATAATCCAAATTGATTTCCTAAACACTTTATCCTTTTTAAAAGAATTATACAAAATTGCATATGATAAGTAGGTCTCATGGTGTAATGGTTAGCACTCTGGATTCTGAATCCGGCAATCCAAGTTCAAGTCTTGGTGAGACCTTATATTCTTTATAGGCGTAAGAGTGGTTGTGTGGTAAGTAGCTTGCTTACGAACTACATGGTTCCGGGTTCAGTCCTGCTGTGTGGCACCTTGGGCAAGTGTCTTCTATTATAGCCTCAGGCCGACCAAAGCCTTGTGAGTGGATTTGGCAGACAGAAACTGAAAAAAGCCCGTCGTATATATGTATGACTAGTACCAAATCTATTTCTTGTTTCCTCCATCAATTATTATTGTGTGGTGGGGGTTACAGACATACACACGCAATATCATCATCAGTTAACATTACGTTTACATGCTTCTAGAAGCAGACATTTTCCACACTTAATCTGTGGCTAACACCAATAATTTCTTCTGTTTTACAAATACCCTGTGGTCATTCTTTAATATGTGTACAATTCAAAAAACATGAAAGCTTTTAACCTCTCAAGTACTTCTTTAAGAGCCTTAAGCACCAAAGGTCAAAAGGCAGTAGAGTTCTAATCACTAAACATAGTCATAATTCTTTTTTTTTTTTTTTATTCTGTGGTTAAAAGGATGTTGTTGAGCAGGCCTATGATCATAGGCATTTGCCATATTCCTTCTGTGGTCATCCAGTCGTAGTATATCTAGCACTACATTCTCTAGTGTACCCTTTCTATTTAAGACAGTGTTATGAGGGGAATTTAGTTACTATTTCTAGCTGACTGATTGTATAGTAGAAGCACTTCTCATTGATTCATTCATATCAATGCTGGAAAATATTAAATATATCGACATTCTTGACAGAGCCAGGTTTCAAATAATTTGGTATCGTTGATCTTCACATCCTTCGCATCTACCATATTTGCTGGGATATAACATACACTGTCCTTATTTTTTAATTGATCAAAAATTAGCCCTGCATCTAATGTGGCTAATATTACAGATGAAAGACTAGGGTGTCATAAATAAGGGAGCTGGATGAACACAAGTTTACTAGGCAAAGAAATTTGTTACTAATAATAGTGAAAAGAAGCCAAATTATCACAGTCTGTTAGAACTACCAACTACATGGTTCCACTGTGTGACACCTACTATAGCCTCAGGCCGACCAAAGCCCTGTGAGTGGATTTGGTAGAAGGAAACTGAAAGAAGCCCGTCGAAGACCCGGCAAGCCAAGTAAGATCGTTGCCAGTGCCCCTGGACTGGTTCTTGTGCGGGTGGCACATGAGATGCACCATTTTGAGCGTGGCCGTTGCCAGTACCGCCTGACTGGCTCCCGTAGGATTTTCGAGCGAGATCGTTGCCAGTGCCCCTGGACTGGCTTGTGCAGGTGGCACATAAAAGACACCATTTCGAGCGTGGCCGTTTTCGTGCGGGTGACACGTAAAAGCACCCACTACACTCTCTGAGTGGTTGGCGTTAGGAAGGGCATCCAGCTGTAGAAACTCTGCCAAATTAGATTGGAGCCTGGTGTTGCCATCCGGTTTCACCAGTCCTCAGTCAAATCGTCCAACCCATGCTAGCATGGAAAGCAGACGTTAAACGATGATGATGATGATGATATATATATATATGTGTGTGTGTGTGTGTGTGTGTGTGTGTGTGTGTGTGTTTGTGTGTCTGTGTTTGTCCCCCCCCCCAACATCGCTTGGCAACCGATGTTGGTGTATTTACGTCCCCGTAACTTAGTGGTTCGGCAAAAGAGACCGATAGAATAAGTACTAGGCTTCCAAAGAATAAGTCCTGGGGTCGATTTGCTCGACTAAAGGCGGTGCTCCAGCATGGCCACAGTCAAATGACTGAAACAAGTAAAAGAGAATAAAAGAGAAGAAAGAATTGTTTAAGGTACATCTGCTGTTATGTAGAGAAGTCATATTACCTCGCTGTACCCCGTTCCCCAGCATATGTAGCCTGCACCTGATATATGAACTACAGTATTTATTGACTGTGTTACCTTAAAGAAACAGTCTCTGATGAATTAAGTCTGGAATCTGTATTGATTTTGATAAAGGCATTCCATTTCATGTGTGCCTTTAACGAAATTTTAGGGAAGTTATCATGCTGAGAACCCCTTCGGTCATGACTGACCATGGGATTGCACCTAGAAAGTTACCCTCCCAGGCACAAGTCCCGGCAAGGTTGCTTTTATGGAAGACCAGCAGTCGCCCATGCATACCAGCCTCCCTTCTCCATGCCACCGATGTTATCCAAGGGAAAGGCAAAGGCCGATACAGCTTGACACCTGTAACATCACAACTCATTTCTACAGCTGAGTGAACTGGAGTAACGTGAAATAAAGTGTCTTGCTCAAGAACACAACATGCAGCCCGGTCTGGGATTCAAACTCACAACCTCACAATCATAAGCTCGAAGCTCTAACCACTGAGCCATGTGCCTTCACAGGGAAGTTATCAACACTCCACTCCTACATTTCTCTATACCCCCATAAAGATAAAAGCTTAACAAACAGCAATTAAATGCTTCGTGGTATCTTGTTATATCAACTGTTGAATACAGGGGCTATTTTAGACTCGAGAAGAAACTGAAATCTCATGCAACTTGAACTTAATTGAAGCATGATTTAACATCACTTCTCGACACGGCTGTGTGGTTAAGAAGTTTGCGACCCAACCACATGATTTTAGGTTCGGTCCCACTGTATGGCACCTTGGGCTAGTGTTCTCTACTATAGCTCCAGACTGACCAAAACCTTGTGAGTGGATTTGGTAGATAGAAACTGAAAGAAGCTCATCATGTGTGCACATGTGTGAGTGTACATACATGTGCATGTGTGTATGTGTACATGTGCATGTGGGTGTATGTGTACATGTGTGTCCTTGTCTTCACATCACATAATAGTTGTAGATAAGTATTATCATACAAATACTGTTGTTTGTTCCAATCAATCCTCAATGAAAAACATAACTGGCCATAAGAAAATATCAGATATCACCTTACTTAGAAACAGGTAAAAGTAGTGAAAAGGAAAGGCAACAAGCAGTGGAAAATCCATCAGATTCATGCAATTATGAAAAAGTGGAAGCTAAAATGACAACAATGACAATGGTCATCATGGTGGTGGTGGTGGCGGTGGTCTAAACCACTGATGCTTAGTTATGGTGACCTGAAAACTAAACAACTTGGCTTACATTTAATTCAAAACAAATAATCACTTATTAAAAAAAATCATGGAAACAAATCAAAAGTTTACAACAATCTTAATATACTTATGGCTATAACAAATCCATATTCTTCTGATTATATATATATATATATATATATATATATATATATATATATATATATATATATATACATATCTTATATGGATAAGTGTTGATACAGAAAAAAAATAAACAACTCCTGTGAAAGGGGGAAATCTCAATGACTCATATCTATATGTAATAGAGACTAGGTTTTTCTCCTCTTTTCTTTCGCTTTGCCTTAGTCATTAGACTGCAACCAAGCTGGAGCACCACCTTGAAGAACATTTAGTCAAATGAATTGACTCCAGTACTTTTTTTAAGCCTGATACTTATTCTATCAATCTCCTTTGCTGAAATGCTAAGTTATGGGGGTCATAAACACAGCAACACTGGTTTCAAGTGGTGGTGGTGGTGGGAGACAAACACAGACACAAAGAAACACACAAATACACATATATGACAGGCTCCTTTCAGTTTCTGTTCACCCAATCTACTCACAAGGCTTTAATTGACTCGAGGCTGTAGTAGAAGAAACTTGCTCAAGGCATCACACAGTGGGACTGAACCCAGCACCATGTGGGTTGGAAAGCAATTTCTTACCACACATCTATGCCTCTCACTTTTTTTTTCTTTTTTTTTTTTTAAAGAATATTCTAAAACACATACCAATAGCAACTGTTGCAGATTTTCATTTCGAACCAAAAGAATAAACCCAAAACATGGCTGTGCAATTAAGAGGCTTAATTTATAACCATGTAATTTCAGGTTCAGTTCCAATGCATGGCATATGGAGTAAGTGTCTTCTGCTATGGCCCCAGACCCCCCCCCCCCCCCCCCAATGTCTTGTGAGTGAATTTGGTAGATGGAAGCTGTCTGAAAACCTGTTGATTGATTGACTGGTTCAATGAATGAATGAATTGTACAATACACTTTCAAACGCTTCTGATAAAAACAAATGTATGTTTGTTTATATATACACACATAGTTGTTCAATAAGCCATTTAGTGTCTAAAATTGGTGGATGAGTGTCAGCGGGCAGTTTAGCATAAATGGTAAAGCACTCAGCTGATGTCTTGGGAGGTGTGGGTTCAACTCCCATGGCTGTTTGCTGACAACTTTTTCTGCCTTGTAAGAGTAATTTACCCCTTATTTCTGCTGTTCTCACAGCAATGTTACATTTGAAAAAATATCACCTTCTTGTTTGTATAGTGTATATGCATTGTATGCATGTATTGTATTGTATGTATGTATGTATGCATGCATGTAATGTATGTATGCATGCATTGTATGTATATATGCATGCATTGTATATATGTATACTTGCATTGTATATATGTATGCATGCATTGTATGTATGTATGTATGTATGTATGTATATATGTATGTATGTGCATGTGTGTCTTTGTGTTTGTCCTGCCACAACCGCAGAAGCACAAACATTCGGTCTTCTTTGGTTTCCAGAATCTACCACACCCATGCTGGTACCAAGTATAAAGCACCCATGCCAGTGTTACATGAAAGGCATCCAGTGGTTGGCATAAGGAAAGACATCCAGCTGTGGAAACCATGTCAAAACGGACAGAACAGTAGTCCGGCTGGTCAGCTCCTATCAAACCATCCAACTCATGCCAGTATGGAAAACGGGTATTAAATGATGATGATGATGATTTTACTTCTGAGTTACTTCATCAAGAGAGGCTGTGTGGCAAGAAGTTTGCTTTCCAACTGCATGGTTCAAGGTTCAGTCTCACTGTGTTACGCCTTGGATAAGTGTCCGTTATAGACTGGCAAGACCAGGTCAAGACGACTGGAGATGGTGATGGAGGAAGTGGATGACCAAGATGTCTCACTAGCCCCATCTGGCTCTCCGCACTTCACAATTTGTTGCTGCAGCCACCCACCCTTCTATTCACCCTTTTGCATTCAGATTATTCTAATAAATGTAATTCTCATTTGCGGCATTTTGTAACAGACCATCGTAAGCACCAGAACTTAAAAACTGAGAAAAATGCAGTCAAAGTTTTGCAACTTTCAGAATGCAATATCTTAGCAAGGAATGAAGTTATGAAGCTGGTTTTGGTCTTTAAATGACTGTAAAAACCCTCTCTAATCATTCCACCCATGTAAAATTATTTATTTAAGTATGCATCTGAAAGATGAAACAAGGACTGCATATTTTTCATTTTATAGAATATACTGGTACTACGAAATGTTGTATCACATTGCATATCTTAGTCATAATTCCAAGAAAAAACAGAGACCGTGCCCCAAAGGTATTGTTTGTGTTTCAATATACGAAGGTAAGTATCTTTAAGAGATAAGTAAGACAAGATAGGAAGATAATAGACCATTATTGTTATGATGGTAATGAGGAATATTAGAAAATGAGCCATAACACCTTGAAAAATGATACGGGGACCACACCATGTGTGCTTATAATGATGTGTTACTAAACTCTCTGGTCCGAATTTGAGTGAGTGAGCGCCGTGCCAATAGTGCTAAGGTACAATATTATACAGCCGGATTTTCAACCTTATTGCAAGCGTCACTGGTTCTTCCTTCCAATTTTTTCAGAGTCTAGACGTCAAGACAAAGAAAATGACATACTAACCTGGGAAATGACTAAGGTGGTGCTTACGACATTCTTACTAAACGCCTCATTTATTCCCATTGTTTTGAATTAATCATGCATTATCTCATAGCTTTAAGATTTCAATGACATAACTGTATTTTTAAAATAACATTATAGGATAGGTATGAGAAGCTGGACTGAATATAAAACAGGTAGAGTATTTGAGCCGGATATGGCCGGTTTAAACACTAAAAAGCCAAACTGTGAGGTTTTCTTCCATAGTGTCTGCCAGATCCAGTCTGCAGGATCAAAT
Source organism: Octopus bimaculoides (assembly GCF_046866305.1). Classification (NCBI taxonomy): domain Eukaryota; kingdom Metazoa; phylum Mollusca; class Cephalopoda; order Octopoda; family Octopodidae; genus Octopus; species Octopus bimaculoides. Next base: position 105,074,069 of record NC_142932.1, on the reverse strand, counting down.
CTCACACACACACACACACACACACACACACACACACACACAGACAACTGTACATACCACACATTGAAACACACAAAATTACTGCTTTCTTTCACTTTCAAATTGCATATTATATGTAATTCAAATGATCCACTAATGAGCTCTGAACTAACTTGCATTTACTCAATCAGACACACAGTATACTTCTTATAAGGATATGTAAATATAAGTTCTTAACGATTTTAAAATAACTACTTCATGTCACACTGCAGAGGAGTAAACTGGTTAAGGGTGACTGAAGAAGAGCTCAGAACTCGGTTGCTGACAACAGGATAAGTTAAGAAACCAGTGATTTATTCTTGAAGAAGATAAGAAAAATAAGTGTTGTTGATTTTGTAAAGAGAGAAAGCAACGGTTTGAAAACTGGATGTCGGGTTGCTTAAAGGAAATAACTGGCAAATGAAGTTTGTAGATATTGGGTGAAACATAAACTATCACCATTATCAAAAAAATAAAAATTAAAAAAACCATCATCATCAACATCAAAAAAAAAACTAAAAAGGATTTTTGAGAACAATAAGTCTTTCATGGGCATGAAAGAAAGAAAAGGAAAGAGAAAGAAGGAAAGAAAAGAAAGGAGGGAAGGAAAGAAGGAAAAGAAAGCAGAACAGAATATTTACTGTTTCATTTAGTCAAATTATTTGCGAACATCTAAGGAGGCAGAAAATTTTCATGTCACTGTTTAAAAAATAACTCATGGAGCGAGTTAATATATTAGATCATTCTCCAGGAAAATTTAAGATAAATTTAGTGGGTAAATATTTATGAATTATCATTCTGTTTCTTTTATAATATACATATATATAATTCCAAGAGAGTTAGAGGTTGTGAATCCAACCAACTAAGGGATAATATCTATTCAATATACTCCTGGTAGAAAACCCAATTATTAATACACAAGTGTTTTTTCATTGCATGGCAATTACACTACTGAATGTAATAAATGGGTTAGGGTAAAAAAGTTGTTTTACCCTTAATTTATACAGCAATAAGAAAATGGAGGGGATCAAGAGGTGGTATTCATCAACTTTTAGACATTATATTATGTCTATTTATTAATTTTTAAAAAAGACAATTATAACAATATACATACATGTATAGCATATTATGCTTTACATATATAATATATTAAAAAAATTAGGGTATTTTTATATTTTTTTATACATTATATATGTAAAGCAATAATACGTTATACATGTATGTTCACTGTTATAATGGTTTTTAAAAAAATAAATAAATAGACATAATATAATGACTAAAAGTTGATGAATACCACCTCTTGATCCCCTCTATTTTCTTATTGCTGCATTATCATCATCATCATCGATTAACGTCCTCTTTCCATGCTAGCATGGGTTGGACGATTTGACTTAGGACTGGTGAACCAGATGGCTACACCAGGCTCCAATCTGATTTGGCAGAGTTTCTACAGCTGGATGCCCTTCCTAACGCCAGCCACTCCGAGAGTGTAGTGGGTGCTTTTACGTGACACCGGCACGAAGGCCAGTTAGGAGGTACTGGCAACGGCCACGCTCAAAATGGTGTATTTTATGTGAGACCTGCACAGGAGCCAGTCCAGCGGTACTGGCAACGAACTCGCTCCTGAAATTTACCAACAGTACAGCTGATGCCCCCCACCCCCATTCCTTCCTTTTTTTTTAAAGACTTTTTCACTGTTCACTTCCTGTCCATACTATGTACTGCTTATGCAGTTTTGGTTACATTTTCTGATGAGTTATAGTGCACCTGAGCACTGTATACAATCAGTTCATTATCATTATTATCATTATTATTATTATTATTAGCTGGCAGAATCATATATATATATGCCAGCGCTATGTAAAAGTGTCTATGCCGGTGCCACGTAAAAACACCCAGCATTTTGTAAAGTGATTGGTGTTAGGAAGAGCATTCAGCCCAAATGGATCCTGGGCAGCTCTTCAGCTGGCCAATTCCTGTCATACTGTCCAAACCATACCAGCTGATAATGATGATGATGAAATCTTTCTTGTCTGACAGTCTTGTGATACAATTCCTTTAGGCAAATTGGAACCTGACCTTTCTATCAAAGTTAGTCACGAAAGGCTAGCATCATGCCAAGAAAGAAGGATAGTTGTTCAGCAAACTGTTTGATGCTATGGGTAAATAGAATTCAGCACTAAGGCCATGAATGGATCTTTCGAATTTGTCACAAAAGAAAAGATTAGACCAGTTTCTTTTATACAATACATAATTATCTGAGAGAAGTTCTTTCAGTTAGTTACTACTGACTAACACTTTCTTCTCTGCTAAGTTTACTTTGACATCTCTTCATTCTCAGTTTCACATTACGTTTGGTATTTATTCTTTAAACCTTTAGTATTTAAACCGGCCAAATCCAGCTCAAATATTATACATGTTTTACATTCAAACTGGCCATATCTAACCTCTCACACCTAACCTACACTAACACTCTAAAAATATACAATCACATCATTGAAACCTCAAAGCTTTTAAGATAATGCATGAGTAATTCAAAACAATTTGAGCGTAAAAGCATTACATTTAACAGAGTAATCTGAACACTGTAACGTTAAATTTTTGACAGCCTCTGCCATGAGAACGAGGTCATTGGCATGCAGGAGTTCTCTCAGAGGCCTTGTTGTGGGTATAAGATACAGGAAGGGACAGAGAACCATCACTTGGTGGACACCTTGACTACAGACAAAATTCCTCACTCAAATCATTTTGGTATTATCTAATACAGTCTAGCATTCAACTAATACTAAACGGAAATGAACAAAAATAATTCTTTTTCATTTATTTCTCCCAAACACAACACACACACATTTTGGGCTAAACAAAGAAAAACCTGTTCTCAAAGAATGTGAAAGCAAAAACTGCTTAAATGTGTATGAGAGAGAGACGGAGAAAGAGAGAGACAAAAAAAGACAGACAAACAGGCAGACGGACAGACAGAGAGAGAGACAGAGGGGAGAGGGAGAGAGAGATGGTTGTATTGCATACATGTTTACCCATATACGAAAATGAAGACAGTATCACTGACTGGCTAACAGATGCTGGACGCTGCTTCTAAAAGATGTAGCAAGCAAGTCAAAAACAACAGAGATAAAAAACTTTCAGTGATATCCTGCTTGGGCATATACAACCAGAACACACACTTTAAACATACATACATATCTTTATATATATATATATAAATCAACATTTTATAAACCATTTTCTCATAGGAGATCAGAGTATCCTAACTGCCTATCAAGTAATGAATTTACTCAGTTGAAATTCCATGCTTTACAAAATAAAAGTGATTTTGTGTAAACACAGAATTTCAATGAAATAGTTTAAAGAGAGAAAAAACTAAAAGGAGAAATAGCCAAACTGAAGAGACAGAACGTTCTGCTGAAAAAATATTCAAAATAGTTTTAAATGATTCAATTTCTTAGGGATGTTTTGGTAAATAGGTGGGGGTGATATTACTAACACTGTCACATCATTGAAGAGTGGGTCAGTAGAATCACATAGAGCCAGCATTCCTGAAAGTAATTATCTATTAGTTTCCTTCCAATCCTTTCTTTAAATTTAGTCAGGATCTAGAGAGTAAAAACAACACAGCTTTTTTGTTTGGTTTTGTTTTTTATCGATGCCAAAATACAAGGAATGGACAGCTTTAAGGTCTTTTTTTTTTAATGTTAGCATGGCTGTAGTATCTTTATTATTCTTACTCACTTTATTTTATATTTATTTACCATTACTTTACATAGATGTAGGCATGGTTGTGCACCCAACCACATGGTTCAAGGTTCAATCCCACTCCATGGTAAAGTGGGCAAGTGCCTTCTACTGTAGCCTGAGACCACCAAAGCTTTGTGAATGGATTTGGTAGGCAGAAACTGAAAGATGATTGTCATATACGTGTGCGTGCGTGCGTGCGTGCGTGCGTGCGTGCGTGCGTGCGTGCGTGCGTGCGTGCGTGCGTGCGTGCGTGCGTGCGTGCGTGCGTGCGTGCGTGCGTGCGTGCGTGCGTGCGTGCGTGCGTGCGTGCGTGCGTGCGTGCGTGCGTGCGTGCGTGCGTGCGTGCGTGCGTGCGTGCGTGCGTGCGTGCGTGCGTGCGTGCGTGCGTGCGTGCGTGCGTGCGTGCGTGCGTGCGTGCGTGCGTGCGTGCGTGCGTGCGTGCGTGCGTGCGTGTGTGTGTGTGTGACAGACCCACCCACCCGTCCACTGCTTGGCAACTCTGTAACTTAATGGTTTGGCAAAAGAGACTGATAGAATAAATAATAAAATGGACATGTGTTTGCGAACTGATTTAATTTCTGCCAACGCTGACTTCAAGTACGTAATTGCAGCCAATAACTGGGGCTCCTTTCATTGAACCTGGACACAGTTCATTTATTTTTGTTCTATATCTTTTTCACTTCAGGTTTTGGGGAATGTTTCATTTTTGTTACAATTACATCAAAATTGGGGCATTTTGATGCCAGAGCAATTTCTATACAGTCTCCGGGATCCAATCAATTACTCTGCTTTGTTTTTATGTTCATTAGAGGAAAATCCTTGTTTGCAAAGGTAGGTTGTTGCAAAAGGCAGCAACTTTTTGACTGTCTCCTCATGCCAGAAGAAAATTTTCTGTCGTAACAAAGAACATGTTTTTTATATAATTTTACTTCTGTCTAATAAGTCCTCATTACCCCCAAGAATTTCATTTTCATCCCATTTGAAGTAATTTATTCTGGTTCACCAACCTCTGCTTTAGTACATCTGTTTACATATTGGCAAAGATGATGCTTGCAAAATATAACAAACTTCAAGAAGAAAATTTCTTAGAGTGTCTTGAGGTTATTCTTATTGAAAAAAATGGTCTAACCAAAAAAAATAAAACAATATATATATAAGCAAAATACAGACAATATGGCTTTCACTTTTGATAGTCTAGTCTTTTCTGCTGATTCTAGGGACATAAGTTATGGAGACATAAATATATCAACACTGGCTGTCAAGTAATGTGGAGATGACAAACACAGATTCAAAAACACACACACACATATATATATATATATATATATATATATATATGCGAGTAAAAATAAATACAAAAAAGGTGGGTTTTTTGTATGATTGTGTATAGAGGAATATATTATTTTATTTAAAAGAGTTCCAACACTGTCTGTTTTTTATGTTTTATTTATATTCCTGCAGAACCAATGTGGGGTATAGAATATGGAATATACAATATATAATATAATATACACTATATAATATAAAATAAAATAAAATAAAAATGGATGGCACCATGAAAGAAAGTATTGAATGTAGATGAAATATTGAGTGTTCAATATAAAGGATCAAATATATAAATATATAACTATAAATATATAACTATAAATATATATATATATATATATATATATATATAAGATGGGCTTCCACACAGTTTCTGTCAACCAAATTCACTCACAAGGCATTGGTCAACCCAGGGCTAAGATAGTATATGCTTGTCCTGGATATCGCACAGTGGTAGGACTGAACCTGAAACCACGAGGTAGCAAAACAAGCTTTTTAACCACACAGTCATGACTGTATACACTTCTTTTTTGTCACAGCCTAAGCCAACGTCAACTCTGACCATCAAAGCCTATGAGAAAAGACATTTCACCTGTGACCATCCCACCTTATTTCCAGACATATAGCATCTATGTTATCCTATGCGTCATTCATCTTCTTTGAGGTGGTATATGTCAATGACATAAACCAGTGGTTCCCAAATGGTGCAGCACACCTCATTGGTGCAGCAGAAGAGGATAGCCAATGAGGCAGAATGATTGAAAGACAAGCAAACATTTAGAAACAGTTTCAAAAAATTCATACACCAAAAATAAATATGATTTCAAAATTTAAAATATAATGGATTGCTTGTAATTGCATGCAAGAGTTCCAATATAGATAGTTATAAATAATTATTGACCAATTTTATCATTGTGATATTTTTGCATTATATCAAGTATTAAGAATATCGTAACTAGGGTCCACAAATTGGAGGAGAGGGTTATCAATGATAACATTCTATGAATCCGCATTTATTTCCCTGTAACCCTATCTCTGGACCTTTGGTGAGGTGCAAACAAATTTTCATTCCAAAAATGCAGCCCAGAGAAAATAGTTAGGGAACCACTGATATATACAGTGATTTGAGTGTGCTGAACATAGTTATTAGGTTAGTAGAGATCATTTATGTACATAACAGTGTAACATATGGTGATGTGTACAAAAAAATAAGACTGTTGTATATAGCCACATTGGTGAATTGTTTAGCCCTAAGACAGCTTTGACCAAGAAGTTCCATGACCAAAAGCATTCCAACTATGACTATCTCATCTTATTTTCAGAATTAGTACAACTATGATATCATCCAATGTTTAATTACCTTCTTTTTAAAAATGGTAGTGTGATTTAAAAGAGATACGGCTGCTATTTCTAAGCACCTATGGCAAGGTTCCTTCACTGACTTGAAATACCTACAGTGAGTTTAAAAATGAACAGCCAGTAGTCTAATATCCAAGCTGTCCATTTAGCCATTTAGCTTGAACAAAACACAAGGAATCTTAAAAGGAATTAACAAAGATTGTATGTTACATATGTAACACAATAAATCCAAAGGCCAAATTTTCAGCAATGTAACACTGTTAATAATGTGTTTAGAGCTGGAAGCAATCAATTAGCTATAAATTTATTAAAACAAATTTTTTTAAACTGCTTTTTACTGTCAATTACAAAATCAGCATTTAATTCTATATCTTTAGTATTTTGAATTTTTTTTTTTTTTTTTATGCATTAAAATTAAACAGCAGACATTTTAAATATGTTAGTAACTTTCTTTTATGTATCTATTTTCTAGTGCTGCCAGAGGATTGATAAGACAGAAAAATTTAGATATCTACATGTGTTCCTAAAGCAGATGTTTTACAATTTCATTCACACTCCACATCTTCCCTCTACCAAGCATTCTAACATCCTCAAGAAAGGAAATGGCACTTATATATCAGTTAGAGAAACTGAGGAATGTGATGTAATATGGTCTTGCTTAAGGATACAATTCATAAATCTGTTATTTGAAGAGATAGAGCTATCGTATCTCTTGAAATGCCTAACAGGATAAGATATTTTATTAATCTTAAGATGTTTAAATCTACATCCTATGCAGCCGTCACTGGTCTTCTTGGAGAGACATCTATTTGTAAGTGCTTCACATTACCTTAAAGCTGAAAGTATTCTGGGAACGTTATCTGTGAAAGACTGATATTGAGTCCAGGAGGAAATTCACCTCTCCCCTCTGATTGCTTCTACTGAAACTGAAGGAGCCTCTGAAAGACTGCTCGATCTGCTATAGCTGTCAAATCTCCAACAAATTCTGTCTAATCATCTTTAAAATGAATGAACATACTAGATAATTTGGTCCTGAATTTTCTTTTTCTTTTTTTTTTTTTTAAATTAAAAAACAAGACAGACAGACACACCTTATAAACCAATGGTTTGATGAAGATTTATCTAAAAGAAACAACTTCTTCATCAATATGACAAAAACAATAACTCTGCTCAAAAACTATATTTTCCTGCTTGAACCCTGCAAGCAACATGAAAGGTAAGCCATTAATTTATTATTAAATCATTATTTATTTATTATTTATTTACACTTCCATATAGGCCATCAGTCAACTACCTTAATCATTCAGTTATTTTGTAGGGTAAACGAATGGTTTAATAATGTAACCACAAACCGCTTCCACATTAATCTCTGTAGATATCATACCTCTAATACATTAATCATATGACTGTCAGATGCTTAATCTTCAACACAACTGTGTCAGCTTTAAAAAATATAGCGTGTGTATGTGTTTATGAGTGTGCAAGTGTATGTTTATGTATAGGTGTATTTATGTGTGTGCACGAGCATATACGAGAGTATGTTACTTCACTCATTCATTCACTCAACGTCTGTTTTCGTTGTTTGTTTTGTTTTTTCCTTCATGGCATCATGCATTTAGACAGGGAGATATTTGAGGAGGGATCTTACAGCTAGATGCTCTTTCTGTTGCCAACATTTATTGTTTCCAACTAAGGGTTTGTTTGTTTTTTATTCCAGGTTTTTAAATGCATGGGGCAACCACTTATGTCAGCAAAGAATGTTGACATCGTCACTGTTCTACTCAAATAGTAACAAGCAAAAGTGCATGCATGCATGCACACACACACACACACACACACACACACACACACACACACACACACACACACACAAGTATAATAGATCTTTTATCTTTTACCTGTTTTAGTCATTGGACTGCAGCCATGCTGGGGCACTGCCATGACAGGTTTAATTAAACAAACTGGCCCCAGTACTTTTCAAAAAAAAAAAATCTTATACTTATTCTATTGGTCTCTTTTAGACAAACTGCTAAGTTAGGGAAAGTAAACAAACCAAGTGCAGTTGTCAAGCAGTGGAGGAGGACACTCACACACACAACCAAATCCACTCACAAGAATTTGGCTAGTCCAGAGCTATTGCAGAAGACAGCTGTCCAAAGTGCAACACAGTGGGACTGAACTCTGAACCATGTGGTCAGGAAGCAAACTTCTTACCACACAGCCACACCTGCACCTATGTGTATGTGTGTGTCTGTATGTGAGTGTGTCACAGACTTCCAACAGTTAACGGCTACCAAATTCAATCACAAGGAATCAGTTGGTCTATACTGGTTTTAGCAGAAGACACTTGCCTAAGGTGTGATGCAGTGGGACTAAACTCAAGACTATATGACTGTGAAGCAAACTTCACTACGCCTCAATGCTTACTCCTCTGTGTGCCTCAAACTATAATGAGATGTATATATATGCCTTTCCATGTGTTTGTATGTGTGTGTACGCATTTAAAAATATTACGTGATTATTCTAGTTTATTCTAGTTAGTGTTCCTGTATGTATGTTTATGTGTATATTTATGCATATGTTTTTTTTTTATTGTCTTGCAAGTACTTGGTGACCCTGTCAGTGCAGGTGCCACTTAAAAGCACCCAGTCCACACTGTAAAGTGATTGTTGTTTGGAAGGGCATCCAGCTGTAAAAACCTTGCCAAAACTAGCCTCGCCTGTGTTTGTGCCACATAAAAAGCACTACTCATCTCACCTGTGCTTGCATCACATAAAAAGCACAAAGTCCACTCTGCTGGGTGGTTGGTGTTAGGAAGGGCATCCAGCCATAAAAATCCTGCCAAAACAGTCACAGAAGTCTGGTGCAGGCTTCTGCCGGCCAGCTCTTGTGGAACCGTCCCACCCATGCTAGCATGGAAAGCAGACATATGATGCTGATGTATTACTTAGATGATAACTTTAACCTATCAACTGGTAAAACACTACCACATTTGCCTTTAGTGGTGTCTACTCTGTTCAAAGTACTTGGGCCAGATCTCCAGTCTACTGATAACTTCCTTCTTTCAGCCCACCAGGCCAGGATGTCTTGGAAGGAATAATAGGGGCTACCCTTCCTCTTCTAAGCCATTACACACTCATTTTAATGTTCCTGTAAATATGTGTATACATGTATGTATGTGTGTATGTATTTATGTATACATGTGTGTATATATGTATTTATGTATACATGTGTGCATGTATGTTTGTGAACATGTTATAAATGTATGTAATGGGTGCAGACATGTTGACTCCGCCTTTCATCATTTCAGAGCCAATAAATGAAGCCAATGTAATCAAGTAACCCCCGTCTCCTGCAAAATTTCAGACCTTGTGCCTATAGTAGAAAAGGTTATTACCAGGTTGAGGAAAAAGTTTGTGCGCTGTGTTAAAATAATGATTTTTTTAATGCAAGAATTTATTAAAAAACAACAACAACTGTACTTCAAAATAAAAACAATCATTTTCTACGACCTTCTGCCAATGATCTGCAAAGTACCAATCCTTCGGCGTTGAATCGAAAAATTCTTGACAAGCTTCTTCAACTTAATCGAATGACTCAAATCAGCGACCTTTCATAAAGTGTTGCATTGATCAAAAGAGACCGTAGTCAGATGGAGCAACATCTGGACTATAGGCTGGATGTGGCAGAACTTCCACACCGTCCAATTCTTCAATCTTGTTGCTGGTTTTTCTGGCGGTATGCGACTTTGCATTGTCTTTTTGAAACAAAGCACATTTTCGACGAACAAGTCTTGGATACTTTTCAACCAGCGCATCGTAGACTCGATCAAGTTACTTGCAATAAAGTTCAGCGACCCTTCGGCACACGTTCAGCACACAAAATTTTTCCTCAACCTAATATTAGTGGATGAGAGAATTAGTGGAGCACTAGACAGAATGTACTGAGGTAGTATTAACCCAGGTTAACCCTGTCAAAATTTTGAAGATAGTTATATAAATAGGGATAACAAACATACAGAAGCATCTAGTTAACCTTTATTGCAGTAAATAAACCAAATACAATGGTTAAATAAATACAACAAGCCCTATTTTGCATCCAGTAAACAAACCAAATACAACTGTCCTCAAACGAGGAAATGGGTTAATGATGTTTCTCTGGAATTTAAGTTCAACTCCCACTGAAGACTCATCTCTTTAAGGGTGGTACAAAAAAAAAAAAAGTAGGTGCAGGAGTGGATGTGTGGTAAGAAGCTTGCTTTCCAACCACATGGTTCCAGGTTCAGTCCCACTGCATAGCATCTTGGGCATGTGTCTTCTACTATAGCCTCGGGCTGATCAAAACCTTGTGAGTGGATTTGGTAGACAGAAACTGGAAGAAGATCATCATGTATGTATGCATGCATGCATGTCTGTCTCCTACCATTGCTTGACAACTGATGTTGGTGTGTTTACACCCTTGTAAATTAGAGGTTCAGCAAAATAGACTGATAAAATAAGTATTAGGTTTACAAAGAATAAGTCCTGGGGTCAATTTGTTCAACTAACGGCAGTACTCCAGCATGGCCACAGTCAAATGACTGAAACACGTAAAAGAAAAAATATATATATTAAAAGTTCATTTCAATATCCCAAGCCCTATAAATCTATGCTATTATAACAATGTTAAAAGAGGTTAATTTACCCAAATTTCTGACCTTGTGCCTACATTAGAAATCTGGATAGATAGAATGGTTAAAGAATTTGACAATGTAGGCGTAGGAGTGGCTGTGTGGTAAGTAGCTTGCTTACCAACCACATGATTCCAGGTTCAGTCCCACTGTGTGGCACCTTGGGCAAGTGTCTTCTACTATAGCCTCGGGCCGACCAAAGCCTTGTGAGTGGATTTGGCAGACAGAAACTGAAAAAAGCCCGTCGTATATATGTATATGTATATATGTGTGTGTGTGTTTGTGTGTCTGTGTTTGTCCCCCCCACCCCACCCCCAACATTGCTTGACTACCGATGCTGGTGTGTTTACGTCCCCGTAACTTAGCGGTTCAGCAAAAAGAGATCAATAGAATAAGTACTAGGGTTACAAAGAATAAGTCCTGGGGTCAATTTGATCGACTGAAGGCGGTGCTCCAGCATGACCATAGTCAAATAACTGAAACAAGTAAAAGAGTATATATTTTGTGATATTTGCTTCAGCTCTGTATGTTCTGAGTTCAAATCCCACCTTTCTTCACATGGATTGATAAAATAAAGTACCAGTCAAGTACTAGAGTTGGTTTAATAACTTGTCTTATCCCTTAAATTTGTTGTCTTGTGTCTGCTTTGGAAATAATTATTATTTAATGTTATTGATTTTTACCTTCTGTATGCCATGGTCAAAAAACTGAAATTAGTGCCAACTGAATACTAGAAGTGGTTCAACTAACTATTTCTATCTCTAGTCCTGGCAAACGGTAGCCTTAGAACCACATCTAGACAACAGAATTACAATAAACATTTATTATTAACAGATGGTTAATGTGGTGAGCTGGTAGAATCATTAGTACACTAGGGAAAATGCTCAGCAGTATGTCGTCCACCTTTATATTCTGAGTTCAAATTCCACCAAGGATGAATTAGCTTTTCATACTTTTGGGGTCAATAAAAAAAGTACCACTCGAACGCTGGGATTGATGTAATCGACTTACCCGCTCCCCTGAAATTGCTGGCCTTGTGCCAAAATTTAAAATCATTATTAGTGGATGGTTAAATTAATCTAGCTCTGGATGTAATGATTCGAGTTCATAGGCGTAGGAGTGGCTGTGTGGTAAGTAGCTTGCTTACCAACCACATGGTTCCGGGTTCAGTCCCACTGCGTGGCATCTTGGGCAAGTGTCTTCTACTTTAGCCTCGGGCCTACCAAAGCCTTGTGAGTGGATTTGGTAGACGGAAACTGAAAGAAGCCCGTCGTATATATGTGTATATATATGTATATATGTGTATGTGTGTGTATGTTTGTGTGTCTGTGTTTGTCCCCCCAACATCGCTTTGACAACCGATGCTGGTGTGTTTACGTCCCCGTAACTTAGCGGTTCGGCAAAAGAGACGGATAGAATAAGTACTAGGCTTTCAAAGAATAAGTACTGGGGTCGAGTTGCTCGACTAAAGGCGGTGCTCCAGCATGGCCACAGTCAAAAGACTGAAACAAGTAAAAGAGTAAAAGAGTAAATACTGACAGGATCTACTATGTGCTTTTTCCTTCTAGGATCAATAAAGTACCGATCAAATACTAGGGATCGATGTAATCGACAAAAACGTGTGGAAAATCTGTAAAACTGTCGAGTATCACTAATTCATGCTTTAGTTATTTATTTCCGTTTTTACCATTTTATTTATCTATTCATTTATTTTGATGGGTTAGACATCATGCGAAATGCATTGAGGCATCTACTTACGTCCCTTTACTTACTAAGTTCAAATCTGCCAAGACTAACTTTGCTTTTCATTTTCTTGATTTCGATAAAATAAGTACCAGCCAAATACTTGGTAGTTAGTCGACTTTTTAGAAAGTATATCACAATGTACCTCCGTCAATCAGAATCACAATAATTGCTATTCCTGAAGGTGAAAGAGAAAACTATGATCCAAAATTTCCCAGACAAAACATTTTTTTTGGCAAGAGTTGTTTCCCTTGGCTTATCCGGTTAATATTCATCTTAAATTTTTAGAAAGATCATAGAACAATTAAATCATACAATTAATAATATATGAAACGGGTCAAGAATATTTGAGTAATTCTTTTTTTAATATATGACTAAGAATTATAATAGCAGCCTTAACGAAAAACAAAAAACTCTTTTTATTTGAGTTCAAACTTTTTTTTTACATGAATTCATTTCCTGAGGATCGCGTAAAGATTTTTAGACTATTTCCATTTACAGTCTTGCAGATTAAAACGAATGATAAAAATAGGAAAAAAGTTTTCTAAATTATACCATTGAAATAACAGCCCTGTGCGTGCGTGCGAGAGAGAGAGAGAGAGAGAGAGAGAGAGAGAGAGAAAGAGAGAGAGAGAGAAAGAGATACTATAAGCTTATTATTATATAGTGTGCTCAAAAAGTCTCTCGCAATGAATCTTTTTTCATCCTGCGCATGCAGTGAATGGAATATTTTGAAGGGACTTTGGCCACCAAGGTCACCTGATTTAACACCGCCAGACTTTTTTTCTTTTTTTTTCTTTTTTTTCTTTTTTTTTCTTTTTGAGGGGCAAAGTAAAGTATCGGTGTGCAAGAATCGCCCGAAAACCATTAATGAGTTAAAAGACGCAATCATACGGTCCATACCGCATCAGACTCTCCAAGATGTATTTCAAAACATACGTAAAAGAGTCAACTTATGCATTGAAAATAAAGGACGGGACATTCAACACCTCTTATAAAGTTTTTTAAAGACTTGTAAAGTCTAATATATTTTTTTGTAGTCTTATACCATCTTATAAATATATATTTTGCAATAGAATTCTTACGGCGGAGAGATTTTTTGAACACTGTACTCTATATTCTAAATTCCAACATGTGATCAAATTTTTCCCCGAGAAATGTAACTAAAATCAGATGTATGATATTGCCAAAGATTTTGCTGATATTGGTACAAGGTAGATAACTGCTTCAAAACAGTTTGCAAGCCACAAGAAAGGAAATGATAGCAAACTTCTTTTCCAAAGCTTTAATTTATTCATAGCAGAAATATCAAAACTTTTTGAGAAAGTTTAATCTATGACGTTGTATGTATCACTTTCTCTCTCTCTCCCTCTCCCTCTTTTACTCTTACTCTCTATATTTTTATGTTGAGCGCGTGTGTAAGAATTGCGTTCCAGGTAGAAGGGATGAAATATAAAAGTTGCTAGAAACAACAGCCAAATCTCCCTTAAATCACACAAAGTAAACGGAATTTTAAAAATCTAATTACTGCACTGGAAAGTTCACATCGAGAAAATTCCATTGATGTAAAAACTTATACGAAAAAGTGGAAAATGTGGATTTCTATAAACTTTCAAAAAGGCTTCACACAAACACACAATTTCAGATTTATATATTAAGAAGATATATATATATATATATATATATATATATATAGATATATATATGGACCACACACACACGCGCACACACACACACACACACACACACACACATACATACATACATACATAATACATACACATACGTACGTACACCAATTGCATACATATTTTTTGTACGCATACATGTTCGTATGTGTGTGTTGCCCGTATATCAACAAAATACTTTTTTCCTCGATGGGAAAAAAAACAACAAAAGTCTTAACAAAAACTTACTCATCACTAGAAAGGGACTTAACTCATGTTTGTAAACAATTGTGAATTCTCTGACATAAAAATTGTTAAAAGTTTTGGTTGAAAATTTATTTTTATTGCTATTTGCTGGTGCCTCTGGGGGAAATAAGTTGATGAAAATACAACTAGGGTCATGAAGAATGTCCTCCTAAAATTGGAGCGACATGCGTGCTAATTTGTAGACATGCATAAATTACATTCACGTACACACACACACATCCTGCCTTTTATATATACAGATGAAGTGTTGCAACTAGTAAATACAAGATCATTACTCTCAACTATTAAAGAAAAAAAGAGAGTTGAAGTACTTTGGTGACGTAGAAGGAGTACAAGGTATACAAGAACTCTTAATAGAAAGGATGGCAAATGCTGAAAAAGAAGATCTAGAACAAACTGGTTTGATAATATCAAAGACTGAATTAAACTATCTGTACAATGAATGTGTAAGAATGGTAGAGAAAAAAACTCAAATGGAGATCCTTGGTATTCAACCGGTTGAAAGATGGTGACAATTAATGAAAATGAACATGCTTCTTCCACAACCTAGTTGCTTCCTATTAGAATACTGCGTAAATTATTATGCTTAGATAATGGTAAATATGTATGTCACATCCTGTACAACAGTTACTAAAATAAAAACATTTCAGTCTAAAACTGATAATGTTTACAAGAAAAGATCAAAGAAATATTTTTACCTGCTTGACTCATAGCGCCTAAACCAGACAATGAAGGGTAAAGATATGGCCTGGTGTTGGGACAAAATGTATCCCGAAAATGTCCAAAGGGACCGAATTCATCACTAATTGTCAGACAAGGCTTTTTATTGAAGAGATCACATTCTGAACTGAAATCCACAAATGGATCATTATTCGGGAATGCATCAATAATGTCATCATCTTCAATAGATTTAGGTTTCTCATTAATTCTTGGTGGTATTGGAGGAGCTTGATTCAAAGGCAATTGAGGAGGAGGATAGGGAGGGGGTTTCATATCAAAATCTTCATCAGAACTGAGGTGATTATCACAATTATTTTCATCTTCAGAAATGGCATTCTTTTGGAAAGATTGGAAAGATTTAACTGGTGTTTTACTTTTTAAACGCCAAAGATCCTCATATACCTCTGATTTACTCCTTGCACTAGAACCTGAATCACTGACAGGTGGGTTTTTATTAGTGTCAGTCCAGTTTTTAGGTTTTTTTGCATCACTGCTGTCATTGTTATTGATTTCTCCTGTAAAAAGAGGGTCAAATGCTAGCAGGGTTGAACGGCTCCTAAGAGCTTGATGTTCAGATCCTTGTGATCCATTTGCTTTATCTCTCATTGATATATTAAGACTTTCTGTTGTAGAAACAACCGGTGGAATTATACTAGTTGTTATACTGGGTGGAATTGCACCAATTGTTTTAGATTCAAGCTCATGAACAGGAGTAGTAGTTCTAGCCCGTGGTTTGGGAATAGGACGAAGGATTTCCTCCTCACTTGTTTTCTTAACAGTTGTTCGTGGTCTAGGGACTGGTTTCTCAAACAATGAACTGCAATCAGAATTACTAGTTGGTGTAGATACACCAAAGAGTGCATCTGCATCTTTACGGTGTACAGGTTTGATTTTTGGAGGAAGTAAAGGAGGATGCACTGATTCAGGACTTTCAGGATATAAGTTTGCAGCCAAGCAGTAGTCATTTGTATTGGGAAGATTAGCAAGGATTCGTTTACGATGACCAGAAAGATTAACACCAAGTTTATCCAATTTCTCACTATTAAGGTGTGCACACTGATCAAGGTTTATTATTCCACTTTTCTTGAATAGTGGTGCATACTGCTCCAGTTCCATTTGTTTGAGCCAATGACATAGTCTGTCAAAGTTTGGATCCATCTGTAAAATAAAAAAGAAAAAGAAAAGATTACAAAATGTTTGTTACTAAAATACATACATGCATGCATGCATAATGTTTACAATTGTAAAACTGCAGATACTAGTTGATATTCAGGCATGTATTTGATGAAGTAATCTCTGGATTACTGTCTGTCTGATAGGCTGGATGCATTTAGTGGGATAAATTTCAGGATTTTAAGACTGAATGCCCTTGGGAGCTCTTTTACGCTTATGACCTTGTTCTTATAACTGAATCACTACTTGAATTAGAGGAAATTTCAGGTGTAGAAGCAAGGTCTAGAATCAAAGGGACTAGGAGTTAATTTAGCAAAGACCAACATCCTAGTAAGTAGAAAAATAGACAAATCCCAAATCCCTTTAAGGAGATGGCCCCACTCAATATATAAGAAAAGTGCTCGTAGAAACTCTACACAGTGTATGCAGTGTAAACTATGAGCACATAAGAGGTGCAGCAGTATCACGGGAAGGTTAACAGAGAAAGGGGTCTTTGTACATTCTTTGTATTTATTGTACTCACACATCTGCCACACACAGAGAATAGACTTCCTCAAATGTCCAGGGGGGGGGGCCTCCTTAGAAGAAGTAGATAGCTTCTGTAACCTAGGCAACCAAGTTAGCAATGGAAGAGGAAGTTCTGAAAGCACAGTTACTTGAATAAGAACGAGCTGGGCAAAGTTCAAAGAGCTTCTACATCTGTTTGTAACAAGGGGCCTCTCCCTCGGAGTGAAAGGAATGTTGTATATAGACAGCTATGCTACGTGGCAGTGAAACTTGCAGAGGACATGCAAAGGCTTGAAAGGAATCAAGTGTAGTAACAAAATGGTGAGAGAAGATCTTCAGATGTTGGGCCTCACAGAGAAAATAACAAGGGACTGAGATTCCTGGTGATTTGCTGTGTTTGAGAAGATACAAGCTAAGTATAATCATGGCCATCCATACATATAGGCATGTCCTTTGTGGTCTTTACCCCTGCCCCAACTCCCTCTCTCGGGTGAAAGGTCCTCATCTTGCAGGCTTGCAGGTACCTGCGCCACACAAAAAGCACCCATACTGGTGTCACACAGAAAGCACTCATGCCAGTGCTATGCAAAAAGCACTCACGCTGATGCCACATAAAAAGCACCTATGCCAGTGCCACATAAAAGCACCCAGTACACTCTGCAAAGTGGCTGGCATTAAGAAGGACATTCAGCCATAGAAACCATGCCAAAACAGACAACTGGAGCCTGGGCAGTTCTCTGGCTGAGCAATTCCTGTCAAAACCATCTAACCCATGCTAGCATAGAAAACAGACATTAAATAACTATGATGAAGCTGATGTGTATGATATCCCAGCAACTACAATAAGATTATTTAAACCTTATTTATGTATTATTATGTATTACACATCATCATCATCATCGTTTAACGTCCGCTTTCCATGCTAGCATGGGTTGGACGATTTGAGGACTGGTGGAGCCCGAAGGCTACACCAGGCTCCAATCTGATTTGGCAGAGTTTCTACAGCTGGATGCCCTTCCTAACGCCAACCACTCAGAGAGTGTAGTGGGTGCGTTTACGTGCCACCAGCACGAAGGCCAGTCAGGCGGTACTAGCAACGGCCACGCTCAAAATGGTGTACTTCATGTGCCACCCGCACAACAGCCAGTCCAGGGGCACTGGCAACGATCTCGCTCGAAAATCCTTACACATGTCACGGGCACAAGTGCCAGAAAGGTGACGCTGGGCACAGGTGCCATCCCGATTTCGCTTTCGCTTGCCCAGTTATACTTGATAAACATAGATGTTAGATAAGCACAAGGTCTTTTTAAAATAAGAAAGAGTTGTACACACATCAGACTCACTCTATCATTCTCACATAATAAAACTGGCAAAACAGTCAAGACAACTGAAGTTAAGAATGTAGGGATTTGCCAAATGGCTAAAGGGATCTCCAGACCTCACAGCACCACCTAACTTGGTGGGTTTCCCAGCCGTAAAACATCATTCCTGATGCTTGGCCTCCATCATAGCTTCAAGCACAGGAAAGTACATTGCCACTAATATCAATTGACCTTTTTGACCTGTTACCACCAACTTCAAAGTTATAGGGGCAAAGGTTACTTATTTCTTTAATTTCTTTTTGTGAAAGCATGCCACTAAACATACACACATACATTTAATGTACATATATATGCACATTTCTGGATGGTTATTAACCCCCACAACCTCACCTCCCAGTTTATCTGCCTTTTGAAGGATCTCATTTTACATCCTGCAGGTTATACAATATCCCTTCCCTCACTCACCAAACTTGGTGGAGTTAACAATTTAGTTGTCAACTCACAACCATGCAACAGGTTGTACCAGGGTACATGTTACCAATTGTGCTCTCAAACAACCTGAGAAACACACACACACACACACACACACACACATACATACACACAAACAAACACACACACACATACATACACACAAACAAACACACACACACACACACACACACACACACACCAAATGTTTCCATCGTTGTAAAAGGTTGTTCGCATTTACAATATATTTCTACATCATTTACGATATGACACTGATCTCACACCAGTTACAAAGTAATACAAATTTGAGTTAATATTTTCTGTCTACCCACTTACTCTCCAACCAGATCATTTTATTTCTTCAATTTGATGTTTAGTCATCAGCAAACACCTTGACATACAAACAACATCTGTATTACAAATCACTTCCACCAAGATGTGACCTAAACAAACACATTTACAGACCACGTCTGCATAAAACTCACTATAACATCTATTGTTTCTTTACAAGCCATTGAGTACAAAATTTTTACAAGTAGCAAAATAACAATTTTTCTCTCAAACCAAATCATGTAACATTGCATTTTGTTAAAAATTTTAGGAAATCCTAACCATTTTGTGTCAACAAAGCTACTGCAGTTAAAACCAAAGCTAGAATTAGAAAAACGTCCAGATTGATCCAAAATGAGAGTAAAATAGAATATCTTTAAACCTATAGGAAATTTTACATACACATCTGGAAGGGTGTGGGTAGCAGGGAATTGTACCATGTAGCCAAAAGGGAGACTGGGCGGCAGGTATACATAGCCAAGGGTGAAGCAGAAAAGAAGAAGTTTGCCAATGTCCAGCGACGTGAGGACCAAACAACTGAAGTATTTCGGATTGCAAGACAATGTGTGAGAGAAAATTGTCATGTCACAGAAGAGAAATGTATCCGCATGGATGATGGTGCACTTGCTTGTAATGATTTAGAAAAGAAAGAGGCTTGGAGAAGCCATTATGAAAGACTGCTGAACGTGGAGAATGAATGGGAGGAGGAGAGCCTACCAAATGTTGACCCAGTAGAGGGACCAGCTATCCGAATAGATAGCTCCCTGGTAGATAAAGCAATTAAGGGTATGAAGCTAGGAAAATCCCCCAGCCCATCAGGAATCACTGCTGAGATGCTAAAATATCTGGTGGTGTGGGCTATGGCCTAGTCACCTGCATTGTAAACCAGGGAGTTCATGATGGAGTCATACCCAATGACTGGCGTAGCAGCACCATGGTCAACTGCTACAAAGGTAAAGGTGATGCTTTAGATAGAAATAACTAAAGGGGTATCAAACTGCTGGACCAGGTGATGAAGGTCACAAAGAGGGTCATAACCCATCTCATTAGAGAGAGAGTCTGCTTAGATGAGATGCAGTTCGGTTTGTGCCAGGTAGAATCACCACTGATGCTATATTCCTGGTTCGACAACTGCAGGAGAAATACCTAGCTAAAGATAAACCCCTATACTTAGCTTTTGTGGACTTGGAGAAAGCTACAGGGTCCCCGATCCCTTATCTTATGGGCGATGCGGAAACTGGGAATTAACTAATGGTTAATATGGGCTGTACAGGCCCTATACAGAGAGGCCGTTAGTAAGGTTAGGATTGGCAATGAGTAAAGTGAAGAATTCCAGATAGAAGTAGGAGTCCACTAAGGATCATCCCTCAGCCCCCTCTTATTCATCATAGTCCTCCAGGCAATAACAGAGGAATACAAGACAGGATGCCCCCAGGAGCTCCAGAAGAAAACTCCAGAAGTTAGAAAGGATCACAAAAGTACAGCTCCCAAAATTACTGCAGAGCTTAATGACTACCCTGAGAACACAGTTTCCACAAAAACTATTTGCTGCGAGTTGCACAAAGCTGGATTTCACAGGAAGGCTGCAATCAGAAAACCACTACTTCCAAAAACAAATGTTGCAAAGTGTTTAGAGTGGTGTAAAAAACTACAGAATTGGTCCCTAGAGCAGTGGAAGAATGCTATTTTCTCAGACGAGTCATCCTTTACCTTATTTCCAACCACCAGCCAAGTATACGTGTGGAGACAGCCAAAAGAAGCATTTGACCCAGACTACCTTCTCCCAACTGTTAAACATGGAGGAGGATCTGTGATGATCTGGGGGGTTATATCTTGAAAATCTGCCAGCCCAATGGTTTCCCTTCATAGAAGAATTAATAGTCAAGACTATTTAAGCATTTTATCTGATCAAATTCATTCTATGGCTGCAGAACTGTTTTCTGAGGGAAACACAATCTTTCAGGATGATAAGGCACCAATTCACACAGCTAAAGTTGTTACTGAATGGCACAAAGAACATTCTAGTGAAGTTGAGCATCTTATCTGGCCACCACAGTCCCTAGATCTCAATATTATTGAACATTTATGGTGCATTTTAGAAAAACAAGTAAGGAGTCAATATCCCCCACTGTCATCACTACAAGAACTGGAGACTGTTTTAGCTGAAGAATGGACAAAAATTCCTTTGGAAACAATTCAAACTTTGTACAAGTCCATACCTTACAGAATTCAAGCTGTAATTATTGCCGAAGGCGGTCCTATCCCATATTAAAATTAATTTGTTTGAAATTTTAAGGTGTTTCCATTATTTTGTCCAACCGCTGTATATATATATAATACATATAGTTATCTGTGTGTGTGTGCGTGTTTTCTGTATGTCTCTCAACATATAGTCAACGCAACACAAACTTTAAAAAAAGACTTTCAGTATAATGACAGGTTGTTGTTGTTGAGAGAGAAATGCAATGAGAGGAGCAGGTGAATTGTGCATTTGAAAAACAGAATTAAAATTTGTTTCAAGAAAAAAAAGCAGGTTGTTGTTAAGCATATCAATGTGATCATTGTAGTCGGTTTCTGCTGAAGGAACTATTTCAATCTTGACTGGGTTGTTACCTGACAGCATAACAACGAGTCACAACTAGTTGCTATAATAGTTATGGACAAACTGCAGCCCACCGGACATTCTGAATGGTATGTCTAACAAAAAATTACCCCCAATTCTTTTTTTTTTTTCTTTTTTTGAATAGTATAGCCCACATGATAATGAGCAATGGACTCATGTGGCCCTCTTCTTGAGAAACAGTTACACATGCCTGGTATAATATAAACAACAAAACCACCATAAACAAAGAACACCCTAAACACGTTTAACCTTGTCAAATGTAATGCTTATTTATCAATGTCGTTTTGAATTAATCACAGATTATCTCGCAGTTTTGAGATTTAAATGACGTGATCATTTGTTTTTAGAATGACATTGTAAGGTAGATGTGAGAGGCTGAATCTAGTTGGTTTGGCCATAAAACAGGCAAAATATTTGGGCCAGATAGGGCTGGTTTAAATCCTAAAGGGTTAACCTAACATGAACAAGAATTTCAATGGAGAACAACTCAGAAGCACAAGAAAATTAAAAACAAAAGGTTCACAGCCAACAAACAGATCAAATATATACATCCTGTATATATAAGCTGTAGGACTGCCAGATGGCCACTGCTGAGACCCCCTTCGGTCATGACTGACCATAGGATTGCACCTAGAAAGTTACTCTCCCAGGTACAAGTCTGGGCAAGGTTGTTTATGGAAGACCAGCAGTCACCCATGCATATCGGCCTCCCCTCTCCACACCACCAGTGTTATCCAAGGGAAACACAAAGGCCGATACAGCTTGGCACCTGTGACGTCGCAATTCATTTCTACAGATGAGTGAACTGGAGCAGCGTGAAATAAAGTGTCTTGCTCAAGAACACAATACGCAGCCCAGTCCAGGATTCGAACTCACAACCTCACAATCGTAAGATTGACGCGCTAACCACTAAGCCATGCACCTTCACCAGGTGGCCAATAAAGACTTGGTTAGACCACTTTACTTCACAAGGAGTATAGGACCGTTTTCCTGGTTTCTCTGATGTATATATATATTCCTCCCTGGATGGGATACCAGTCCATTGCAGGATTACTCATTTTTACCAGCTGAGTGGAATGGAGCAACATGAAATGAAGTGTTTTTTCTTAAGAACACAATCCATCATCCAGTCCAGGAATCATAATCATGAGTCCAACACTCTAACCATTAAGCTATGCACCTCCACTTGGTCTTTCTATAATTTATTTATAACTAGTAGTTATGGAAGTCCATCCATCCTTCTTCATACTCAGATGAAGAGTTAAACTGAGCATTCAAAGCTAACCAAACATGCGACAATTTTGCAGTACATTCACTGCTTATAATGAACCAATGAAAGAGCCTCTATGTCATTGTTTAATCTAGCATAGCAGCCAAAACTCTTTCAAATCATATCCTACTATTTTAACAGCGGAAGGACACACAAAATAATGCTGTACTATACATACTAGTCCAGAAAAAAAATAGGCTGGTTATGGGCTAAATAACAATTTGTTTCATAGACACAAGGCCCTTAGTTGATTAAACTGACTCTGGTACTTAACTGGTACCTTATTTTATCAACCCTTGAAGGATAAAAGGCAAAGTAGACATTAGCAGGATTTTAACACAGAACACAAAAAATCAGACCAATGCACTAAATAACAACAGCAACAACAGTAAGTTGTTCTATTTTGTGATAGTTATTTACAGATAAGACTGAGCTACTTATTGTTAAGAGCCTTGACCTTTGAGACAGTAACAGAGACTGTTGGGTGTCTGGCATTTTATCAACACAACCACTTGCAGCTGATGGTATATACAGCAGGTTTCTTATGTCAAAACATCTAACATGAACACAAAACCAAAGTGAAGATTTATAGACACAATCCACACATCTTTGCTATTGTTATTCAATGCAAGTTAGGCCTTGCTGGCAACTGCATGGAGCACTGCATCCTGTACAACAGGTCATATTAGATGTTATGTTCTAGATTCTTCCACAACTTAATAGAAAGCAAAGATCACTCAACAACATTGATGTTATGGGCAGAAACATACATCATGAAATTGAGGACCTATCAAAGCTAATGAGAAACAGATTCATGGTTAGTTATTGCAAAAGCATAACTAATTTAAGAGCTACTGAAAAACATTTGGTTACTTAGCATCACAATAGGCTCACCTACTTCCGAAAGGAGGGGCCCCGCCACGTCAAAACGGTAGAGGAGTAGGGGCCGAAACCGGACGTGGTTCCTCCTGATGATGTCTTGAGCTAACTGGATCCTAATCCACCAAGGGAAGGTATGTCAGAGGAAAGTAATTCAACAACGCGGGTTGATGAACCGTAAGACGTGTGGCCAGAACCTTCCGGAAAATAACCATAGCGAGGGACATTCCACAGTTGAATCAGAACAGTCACAAACAGTGAAAAAAGACATGCACCCAACACCAGAGCTGAAGACACCTCCGAAAGGAGGTGGCCCTGCCACGTCAAAACGGTAGAGGAGTAGGGGCCGAAACCGGACGTGGTTCCTCCTGATGATGTCTTCAGCTAACTGGATCCTATAAAGGAGCTGTTGTGGTAGCAGACCACGAAACATGGTTGAAATTCCTTCCTAAAGTGATTTAAAATATAAACTTCTGGAAATAATCATACAAAATAAAAGACAATAGGATCCATTTTACACTTATCTGTTTACTAATAAATCACTGCAATTATACAACATCCATGTCTCTGGACTTTCATAATTTGGCATCTGATGATAGTAGCCTCTAATGACTTCAAAGATTTCCTATATCTTTTATCTTACTTGTTTCAGTCATTGGACTACAGCTATTCTGGTGCACTGCCTTGAGAGGCTCTGCTGAACAAAGCAACCCCAGAACTTGGAAACATGCTGTGCTTGAGAAAACCTGCCCAGCAAAAGTAAAATCCATATCCATGATGTGTTCCTGCCCTCAAAACCCTCCCATGTTCACCACTGCTGTTTCCTCCCTCCGCTCCATTCTCCATCACATATCCACTTTCCTACCTGTACACACAATGCCACTGTTAAATCCCCACCATTTTATCCAACTACACATTCTGATTTCAAATTCCACTGAAGTCAACTTTGCCATTCATTCTTTCAGGGTCGATGAAATAAGTACCATTTGAGCATTGGGATCAGTGTAAAACTAGCTCTCTTCCCCAAAATTCCAGATCCTGTGCCTATAGTAGAAAGCATCATCATCATCATCATCATCATCATCATTATTATTATTATTATTATTGTAAAGGTGGCGAGCTGGCAGAATCATCAAACAAAATCATCAGACAAGGTGGCGAGTTGGTAGAATTGTTAGCACACAGGGCAAAATGCTTAGCGGTATTTCGTCTGCAGTTACATTCTGAGTTCAAATTCCGCTGAGGTCGACTTTGCCTTTCATCCTTTCTGGGTTGATAAATTTTAAGTACCAGATACGCACTGGGGTCGATGTAATCGACTTAATCCTTTTGTCTGTCCTTGTTTGTCCCCTCTATGTTTAGCCCCTTGAGGGCAATAAAGAAATAAGAATCATCAGACAAAATGCAGTGCTATTTCATCCACCTTTATATTCTGAGTTCAAATTCCACTGAGATTGATTGACTCTACCTTTCACTCTTTCAGGGTTGAAATAAGAACCAGTTGAGCATTGGAGATCAATATAATCAACTAGCCTCCAAGCCCAAAGTTTCAAGCCTTCTGCTTATAGTAGGAAAATTTATTATTATTATTATTATTATTATTATTATTATTATTACTGAAGGCAGTAAATTGGCACACTCATTAGCATGTCCGGCAAAATGCTTAAGTGGCATTTCATCTCTTTTCATGTTCTGAGTTCAAATTCAGCTGAGGTCAACTTTGCATTTCGTCCTTTCAGATCGATAAAATAAGTATCAGCTAAACACTAGCGTTGATGTAATTGACTTACCCCTCCCCTCAAAATTGCTGGTCTTGAGCCAAAATTTGAAATTATTATTATGAATAGCATTATTATTATTATTGTACACTTCCTAAATGGAACAACTCCCCAAAGAATGTTACTTTGGACATCAATAGCAAACTATTCCAAATCTAGACATAATGATTTAAAAACAATTTTCAAAGTCTCATGTGATTATCTATCAGCTATGAAAACAAAACTTGGTATTCTAACCCATATGGGGTTTGGTATTTGGATTTTGCTCCTAGATATGTTAATATCCATTCAACTAGAAATGATTTATTCATTTCATTTCTTTATTCCTTCACTGATTTCAGTCTGAACTGCAGCTGTGCTGAGGCACTGTTTTCAAAAAGGATTTTGAATCAATTTATATCAATCCCAGAACTCAGACTAGTACCTATTCTACCAAAATTCTTTGCCACATAACTATACCTCTGCTTATATAACCAAGACTACATTGTGTTTTTATTCAAATTATTCAAAATGAATTTAAGATATCTTAGATATTTTGAATTATTATACAAGAAGGTAATAGTGTTTTTTCCCTCTCTTTTTGCTTGGTCTGTGTGGTAAGAAGTTTGCTTCTCAACCACATTGATTCTAGGTACAGCCCCACTGCATGGCATATTGTGAGCAGATTTGTAGACAGAAACTGTGAGGAAGCCCTTTATGCATCTATATAAATATATGTGTGTGTGCATGCATGTTACTTTCTCCTTCCCTTGACATCATGTGATAGTTGTAAACGAATGCCACTGTCATGTAAGTGGTGTCATTCATTTCCAATCGTTATCTCTATCACCCAAGTGTCAGGTGATGACAGAGTTTTCAAAGAAGGCAGATCAAACAGCTTTCAGCACACATAGGTGAAATGATTGACCGAATTCATTGTATGATACTCTTTACTCTTTTACTTGTTTCAGTCATTTGACTGTGGCCATGCTGGAGCACCGCTTTTAGTCAAGCAAATTGACCCCAGGACTTATTCTATCGGTCTTTTTTGCCGAACCGCTAATTACAGGGACGTAAACACACCACCATTGGTTGTCAAGTGATGTTGGGGGACACAAACATATACACACACATACATATATATATATATATATATATATATACATATATACGACGGGTTTCTTTCAGTTTCCGTCTACCAAATCCACTCACAAGGCTTTGGTCAGCCCGAGGCTATTGTAGAAGACACTTGCCCAAAGTGCCACGCAGTGGGAATGAACCTGGAACCATGTGGTTGGTAAGCAAGCTACTTACCACACAGCCACTCCTGCGCCTATAATATATATATATATATATATATATATATATATATATATATATATAATGAACTTATTGTATATATTTACTACCCACCCTTTGATATTTCCAACCAAATACATTCTCATGCAGATGAGATCACTTCTTACTCCCCAATAAATATCTCATGCCAAGTGTGCATTATTTTCGTGAAGTAAAACTTCGAAGATATTTCCCGATGACAATAACCAAAATTTCTTCAAGGAATCAAAAATCACAATGCTCTCTCTCTCTCTCTTCATATATCTATCTTTCTCACACACTCTGTCTCTCTCTCTCTGTCTCACTTTCTCCTTCTCCTTCTTTCTCAACGATGCACAAAAAAAAAAAAAACCTTCACAAACATTTTACAATTGCTATAATCTCTCATAATAACTTCTTATATTATAACCAAAAATGCATTTTAACCCTTTAGCATTTAAACCGGCCATAAACCGGTCAAAATATTTTTCCCATTTTATGTTCAGACTAATCAGATCCAGCCTACTCTACAATGTTGGTCTAAAAAATATATAGCCACATAATTGAAATCTCAAGGCTACAAGATAATACCTGATTAATTCAAACAATGTGAATCATCATCATCATTTAGCATCTGCTTTCCATACTCGCGTGGATAAGACAGTTTGCCTGGAACTGATAAACTGGAGTATTGCATCAAGTTCCAGTCTGATTTGGCTTGGTTTCTATGGCTGGATGTCCTTCCTTACACTTGCTAAGCATTATATTTGAAATAATAATCTGAATGCTAAAGAGTTACAAGTTATGCTTGTGTTTCAGTATCAAAAACTGCTTTGTCAGTATCAGAAACAGCAAACTAATTATCTTATGTAAAAAAAAAACAAGTGTGACCTGTACCATGACATTGCTCACATATTTGGAACAGAGCGACTGTCACAAACAAGAACATCACAGAACGCACCCAAAAATAGACCATGTGACTGAGTGGTAAACTTTTCTCTGGCACATTACAACCACATGTGCATCAGCAGACTGTCTCTTCTGTTACTGCTACAGCAGTTCCTTCTCCTTTGAACTAACAAGTTATACATCAGCCAAACATACAGACACATACAAGCCCAACAAATATTCCATTGCCTTTCCTTTTATCATCCCTGCTGTGTTTCACTCCCTAAACGTGGCACCAAATACACTGCCCATACTTTCACCCCACCACAATATTTTGAGACTCCTTCCCATCCCGTCTTTTCCTATGGGTATCAATCTCCAGACTTCTAAGCTGAACATGTAGGTACATCTACTTGGATTAACATCACCAGTCTGAGAGGACGAGTGAAGCAGTAAACTATGGTAATTATCCACCTTCAGATTATATATATATATATATATAGATAAATAATCCTTCGTACAGACGGTCAGTAGCAACGCCTACTGGGTTCGGCTGCTCTACATTGACAAGGGGCAATACCCCGAAACTAGTCTGTAGATGCCAGACCAGCAAGGTGAAGCGCTGACCTCCCCTGTTCGAAGGTTATAAAGGACATAGGTTCGTGTATCACATAGCTAGCTAGAGGCGATGGCCTCTTGGAGCTAATCAACGGCAGCATTCGTCCTATCTTTTGGACTGGCATGTTGGCTTGGCGATAACTATTAATATATATATATATATATATATATATATATATATATATATATATATATATATATATAAGAATTTAAGGATTGGAGAAAACGCATGTTATAATTGCAAACTTTATTCCTACATATGTTTCAAAGGATTACAATCTGTGTGATCCATAGGGATCTTTGATCAAAGATCCCTATGGATCTCACAGGTTGTAATCCTTTGAAACATATGTAGGAATAAAGTTTGCAATTATAACATGCGTTTTCTCCAATCCTTAAATATACTCAAATACCCAAAATTTCAAGGAGTTCCTGCCTTAAAAACAGGAGCTAACCACAGTTATTTTGTGTTCTTTGCTACATTGGTTTCTATTAACCCATTTATTCTATCAGAAGAATTTTTATTCATTAAGATAGAAGAAATACACATAAGTATATATCGTTGCCCGGGTTAAAGAGAATAATGAAATCTAAAAACGCTGTCTAGACTAAGCATCATCTTTATATATAGAGATGTATATACACACACGCACCCAAACACACGTATATATATGTATATCAATATAAATATATGAAAGTCAATGAAGTTTCGTAAAAGAAGGTGATCATATACATACTTTCTTGCTGTTGTGATTATAACACCTCATTGTAAACTATGTTCCTTGTTTTCCCTTGTGGAGCATATACAAATAGGTTTTTTGTTGCTGCCCACTCTTGAGCAGCCAACATACAGTTGTCCATGTGAGAAGCAGGGCTCTTCCATGAGAAGACCAGCTACAGACAGTGTTTGACCCTGATATTTGTTTATGGACATGGCAAAAGTCACACGAAGGGGGAATTGTAGTCTTCTGAATGTAAAAGGAATGTCTGCTCCTGATGGAGTAAGAGGAATTCTTGGAATAAAGACGTCATCCCCTTTTGCACATCCAGAAAGAATGGTAGCCTCGATAACGTGTGACATCATTTTCTAAATAATGCTCATCTGTTATGTTCGGGTTAAAATTTCATCAACATCAGAAATATATGAATTTTCATGGGAGTTATGGCCGTTATGCAAAGAATATAATTTCCAAATTTCATAAAGATCCATTCAGTACTTTTGACGTACTTTTGGATAAGAAAACAAATGACTAATGTGTGTGTTTGTGTGCATGTGTATGTGTGTGTGATGGGTGTATATATGTATAGATATCTGTATGCATGTATATATGTATATATGTGTACATATTACATGTACATCTATATATATATATATATACATTTACACATATGTATACATATACATGTATGTATAGATCTATATATATATACATATACGTGTACATCTATATGTATACATATACATATATCTCTCTCTCTCTCTTTCTCTCTCTCTCTTTCTCTCTCTCTTTCTCTCTCTGAAAGTATCTGTCATTACAGTATCGAAATGGTGTACATATACATGTATATGTATACATATACATCTCTCTCTCTCTCTCTTTCTGTCTCTCTCTTTCTCTCTTTCTCTCTCTGTGAAAGTATCTGTCACTACAGTATCGAAATGTGATTGTTTCAGTTAGTGGAATAGTTTCATTTTTAAAGTGAAAGTATTTGACATGAGTGTTTTTGTTTCACTTTTGACACGTAATACTTAAATAGTGAAGGAGATATTATGTTGCCGTGTGCTCGAACTCTGCAAGAAGTTAATAATTTTTTTTGACTAAAACACAACTGGAACCCTAAGTAAGGCATGTGTAAAATTTGAATGAAATTGGTTGCGTAGTTCCCGAGTTTTAGGGATTCACACAGACAGACAGACAGACAGACACACATTCTCATTTTTATATATATAGATATATATATATATATATATATATATATATATATATATATATATATATACAGACAGACAGACAGACAGACAGACAGACAGACAGACAGACAGACAGATATACACCTTTATAAATTTGTGTTGCAAGATTCCTGATGTAAAACCATGTGTTGAAACAGATATTGTATTTCTTTCTTTTTTTTTTTTTTTTCTTTCAAAATAAACACACACACACCATATATTCATTCCTCACTCATTTATTACTGATTGTATCTTAATTCATGTCCACTGTCCAGAAATCTTTTGTCACACATCTGTGACCTCTTCACCAACACTTTCCGTCTTTGTGTGTGCTCCTTGAAGATGGAAAGTGTTGCTGAAGAGGTAACAGATGTGTGACAAAAGATTTCTAGACAATGGACACGAATTAAAATAAGAACAGTAATGAACAAGTGAAGAATGAATATATAGTGCCTGTGTTTATTTTTTATATGTGTGTGTGTGTGAATACATATATATATATATATATATATATATAGATAGATAGATAAAGCTTACTTGGAAAAGGATGCGTGGTGTTCGATCATATAATAATATAAATATATAAATATATGCATATATCCATACATATATGTACATACCTACATCTATATGTATACATACATGCATATATGGATAGAAGACATCACAAAAGAACGTTAAACACAATGAGAAACGAAAACAGAAAACAAACTTTTTTACAATCAATGAAAAAACAGAGAAATGAGATGTCCTTGCCTTCG
>NC_142932.1:104920626-105035626 GCF_046866305.1 Octopus bimaculoides | reverse complement strand
ACAGTATTTTTCTTCTTTTCTTGCTTTATTTCCATCAGCAAGTTTTAGCCTCTTCTCTTGTCTTTCTAAAATCCTGCCAACTTGTAGCATCTAGTGCAACCAATTGCCAGCAATATCCTTCTACCATTCAATGGTTGTGTAAAAAAGAAATCGGATCTCTTTTGCACACATGCTTAACATAAAGATAGTATCACACTTCTGTGTTCTTACTGGAGAGCAACATGTATAATACTGAGAGACAGTTATATATCATCGTCTTTATGCCTGTTTTTTTTTCATGCTGGCCTAGAATGGACAGTTCTTTCTGGGGCAGCATGCATACATGATACTATTCATATATCTGATGATCTTATTGATTACATTCAAAGCTGATAACAAATTAGGACTGAAAATCCAGCAGAAAAAAAAAAAATTACTCATTGTTTTTTATTGTTGACAAACATATCTTGCATTCTTTGTCATGCACAAACAAACACTACTATGGAAATATTTAAATTTACAATAAAAAAAAGATACATTCATATGTCACTATGGGAAAACAAGTGTAATGATAGCAAAGAACTATTAAAATATAAAACAGAAAAATAAGTACATCTGTCCTCTCACAGATCTCCAGTCTACTCCATTAATGTTTACATCTGGTTTTAGTGACATTAAATAAATGAAAGATAAATACTTTCTCTTCCCTTGAATATTTTTGTTTTTTATTTCCCATTGCTTAGTCACAGGAAAGACGTTTACCCTTGACCTTTGCAGAGTTTTAGAAACTGGTGGAAGGGGAACGAGTGGAAAAATCATAACTCATCACAATGTCTGTCTAGAAGATTTCCACAGTTTCCTTTTGTCCAGCGTTATTTACAAGGCTTGAGTCAACCTAAAAATATGGTACATGACACTTGTTCCGAGGTACCCCTAGGACTACCTGATTATAAAACACATAACCAGTAACTTTCTCTTTTCTGAGGAGCTGTAATCCAACATATTAGTTGTACATTGTTGCTATTGTTTACAACCAAAGGTTACAAGCAGAATACATTTGTCAACAACAAAAACACACAATTTTACTCTGCTGGATATGCAGTGTTAATTTATTAGTAAATATGAATGTAAGGCATAGGAGTGGCTGTGTGGTAAGTAGCTTGCTTACCAACCACATGGTTCCAGGTTCAGTCCCACTGCATGACACCTTGGGCAAGTGTCTTCTACTATAGCCTCGGGCCGACTAAACCCTTGTGAGTGGATTTGGTAGACGGAAACTGAAAGAAGCCCGTCGTATATATATATATATATATATATATATATATATATATATATATATGTATGTGTGTGTGTATGTTTGTGTGTCTGTGTTTGTCCCCCCAACATCGCTTGACAACCGATGCTAGTATGTTTACGTCCCCGTAACTTAGCGGTTCGGTAAAAGAGACCGATAGAATAAGTACTAGGCTTACAAAGAATAAGTCCTGGGGGTCGATTTGCTCGACTAAAGGTGGTGCTCCAGCATGGCCACAGTCAAATGACTGAAACAAGTAAAAGAGAGTAAAAGAGAGAGTAAGCAATAAAATTATTAAATATATGAAAGGTTTTATGTATGCATAAGAAATAGATCTATTCATTTAGACATACAAATATTAACTCATGCTAATGAAGGGGCCTCTACATTGTTGCTAGAGATAGCTACAAGTTCATGCAGCAAACCTGCCCAACCATGGAAAAACATGATGACAATGAAATGAAGATTACAAGAAAGAGAACCCAATTATATCCAAAGACCTAGTCTTCAGTAACAAACTGTTACTAGTTTTACAAAACATGGAGATGAAAGAGAAAGATAGGCTCAGAGGAATTTGAATTCAGAATATAGAAGGACAATGAGGGTTGATATTTATATTGGTGAAGAGAGATAAGGTTAGATAAAGTGGGGGAAAGAAGAGAAAAAAAGCTGGAGCAGCCATGAATTACCTCTTCAATTTGAAAAATTCAGAAAAGAAAAAATGAAAAATAGCGTGATCGTTACCAACATCGCCTTCCCGGCACTTGTGCCAGTGGCACGTGAAAAGACATTCGAGCAAGATCATTGCCAGTGCCAATGGACTGGCTCCTGTGCAGGTGGCACGTAAAATACACCATTTCGAGTGTGGCCATTGCCAGTACCGCCTGACTGGCCATCATGCCGGTGGCACGTAAAAGCACCTACTACACTCTCGGAGTGGTTGGCGTTAGGAAGGGCATCCAACTGTAGAAACCCTGCCAAATCAGATTGGAGCCTGGTGTAGCCATCTGGTCCACCAGTCCCCAGCAAAGTTTATTGGAAAACATAGGCGTAGGAGTGGCTGTGTGGTAAGTAGCTTGCTTACCAACCACATGGTCCCGGGTTCAGTCCCACTGCGTGGCATCTTGGGCAAGTGTCTTCTACTATAGCCTCGGGCCGACCAAAGCCTTGTGAGTGGATTTGGTAGACGGAAACTGAAAGAAGCCTGTCGTATATATGTATATATATATGTATGTGTGTATGTGATTGTAAGTCTGTGTTTGTCCCCCCCAACATCGCTTGACAAACAATGCTGGTGTGTTTATGTCCCCGTAACTTAGCGGTTCGGCAAAAAAGACTGATAGAATAAGTACTAGGCTTCCAAAGAATAAGTCCTGGGGTCAATTTGCTCAACTAAAGGCGGTGCTCCAGCATGGCCACAGTCAAAAGCCTGAAACAAGTAAAAGAGTAAAAGAGTAAAGAGTAAACAAATAAAGTTTCATTAGAAATATCAGAACACTGCCACGTGGGATCCATTGGTTGCATGTAACACATCTGGACGATACAATACAATAAAGGATGACCTCAGAATGCTGAACCCTTCAGACAAGATGACAAAGGACTGAGCTGTCTGATGCTTTGCTGTACTCAAGAAAACCCGTACTCCACAGCAGAACTGTTAAGGCCACTCCCACTGGTAAAGAGGATTGACCTGCAAGAGTCTTGTGCCAGTACCATGCAAAAAGTGCCAGTGCCACATAAAAGTGCTCGTGTGATGCCACGTAAAAGCACCCAGCAGACTCTGTAAAGTGGTTGGTGTTACGAAGGGTATCCAGCTGCAGGAACCATGCCCAATCAGACTGGAGTCTGGTGCAGCTCCCCAGCTTGCCAGCCCTGGTCAAACCATCCAATTCACGTCAGCATGGATAAAGGATGTTAAATGACGATGATGATGATGATGAAATTGTGCAAGATATAAAGATAATGTATGAACACCCAGTACATACCTCCAATAACATTATTTCAACAATATATACCCCTCCAGTAACATCACTTCAACAGTATACACCTCCAGTCAGATTGTTGGCACTCTGTCGCTTACAACGTCAAGGGTTCCAGTTGATCCGATCAATGGACCAGCCTGCTCGTGAAATTAACGTGCAAGTGGCTGAGCACTCCACAGACACGTGTACCCTTAACGTAGTTCTCGGGGATATTCAGCGTGACACAGTGTAACAAGGCTGACCCTTTGAATTACAGGCACAACAGAAACAGGAAGAAAGAGTGAGAGAAAGTTGTGGTGAAAGAGTACAGCAGGGTTCGCCACCATCCCCTTCCGGAGCCTCGTGGAGCTTTAGGTGTTTTCGCTCAATAAACACTCACAACGCCCGGTCTGGGAATCGAAACCGCGATCCTATGACCGCGATCCTATGACCGCGATCCTATGACCGCGAGTCCGCTTCCCTAACCACTGGGCCATTGCGCCTCCACTCCAGTCAGATTATGTCAGCAATATAATACCAACTTAGAAGATAGTAGATCAAGAAGCACGCAAAGATTGCAATGGATGGACAATATCACAAGGTGGTTGAACAAGAGTGGTAAGGCAGCTGAAGAACTTGTGCTTAATCAGAAGTCTTTCATTGTAATGCCATCAATACGCTGCAGGCATATGATATATAATGATGATGGCACACACCCACTAACAACATAAACTCCCAAATAACAACAATAATATACACCTCTAGTAACATAATTTATCATCAATATCTTTCTCCAGTCACATAATTCAGCAATATATCCTTTGTTATCCTTTCCAATTAAACCATTTTACAATATTTTCCTTCAGACACATTTTTCTCTTTTCACTTAGTTTGTTAATATTCTTCTCTTGGCACATGAGTCTTCATTGTCATCATCCTCACCACCTCCACCAAAATGATCCACAACTAATGATAACAATATGACCATCACTCACAACCACAGAAATACTCACTAACATTTGAACTCGTGGATAACACTTAACACACACACACACACACACACACACACAAAACTTGATAAAAGCAGACATAAAAACAACACTTACAAAGTAGCTTGCATCCTGTTACACCTCTTGATGCTCCAGGTAAAGTATATGAAAATATCATACCACCACTTCTAGCTTTCCACTATCCATATATGGCTCACAAACTCATCTATCTAACCATTAGACTACTCTTAAATTTCAACAAGTGACCTCTATATGAAATAAAAAAAAAAATTTTTTTAAACCACTTACAACACTATAAACAACATCACGAAAGCTTTAAATTTGTTCCCTAGGAATCACTCATCAAAATATATGATCCAAATAAATTGGAGATATTTCGGAAATATTTTGATGATAGTAAGTCAAATTACAGTCACACAGGATACCAATCCTCCATCTATACATGTCATTTACCAACATATCCTCTTAGATCTAATGTTTCTTGTGCATCTAGTTGTTTTCTCCACAGAAAACATCCTTAATTTTGCCAAATTGTGTATCTTGACATCCTGTGTAGATGGTGACATCACAAACTCATTTCCTCATACCATACAAAGCATAAGATCATCATCATCATCATTTAACGTCCGCTTTCCATGCTAGCATTGGACGATTTGACTGAGGACTGGTGAACCAGATGGCTACACCAAGCTCCAATCTGATTTGGCAGTTTCTACAGCTGGATGCCCTTCCTAACGCCAACCACTCCAAGAGTGTAGTGGGTGCTTTTACATGCCACCAGCACAAAGGCCAGTCTGGCGGTACTGGCAACGGCCACGCTCAAAATGGTGTATTTTACGTGCCACCTGCACAGGAGCCAGTCCAGCAGCAATGGCAACGATCTCGCTCAAATGTCTTTACACATGCCACCGACACAAGTGCCAGGATGGCGACACTGGGTACAGGTGCCATTACGATTTCGCTTTCGATTGCCCCAACAGGTCAAACAAGTGACACAATAATACTAAAGGTGCAAGCATGATTCTAGTTTCAATCCCACTGTGTAGTACCTTGAGCAAGTCTCTTTTACTATAGCGCCAGGCCAACCAAAACCTTGTGAATAGATTTGGTAGACGGAAACTGAAAGAAGCCCATCCTATACATGTACGTGTGTGTGTGTGTGTGTGTGTGTGTGTGTGTGCGTGTGTCCGTCACCACCATGTGACAACCAGTGTCAGTTTGTTTATATCCCTGTAACTTAGCATTTTGGCAAAAAGAGACTAACAGAATAAATACTAGGCTTAAAATATATATAAGTATTGGGGCCAATTTGGCTAAGTCATTAAAAGCAGTCTCCCAGTATAGCTGCAGTCTAAAGACTGAAACAAGTAGAAAAAAGACAAAGGAAAAAAATATAAAGATAGTTACATGCAACACTGAAGAATCTAACATTATACAACATTACATTCTGAAAACAGGACCAATCACCCAATCAAGCAAAAAAAAAACAAAAAAAACAATCAAATTTCCTTCAACTCACATCCTGTCTATCTTAAAGAGAGAAAATATACCAGACAACCAGGAAAAAGGGAAAAAACAGGACAGTCAGAGTGGAAATGCTTTTGACCACAGATCTGCTCAGAAAGCGCTGATCAGGAGCTAAACAGCAAAAGCAAACAACAATTAAAACACTAGATATTGTGTGCAACACATTAAAACCATTTACACAGAACAACAAGACACAATGTCTACCTACACATGACACAATATCTAAAGTGTGACAAAGGCGGTGAGCTAGCAGAATCATTACTGCACCAGGTAAAATGCTGAGAGGCATTATGCTTTGTGTTCAAATTCTGCCATGGTTGACTTAGCTTTACATCCTTTCGGGGTTGATAAAATAAGTACTAATTGGGCACTGGGATTGTT
Source organism: Octopus bimaculoides (assembly GCF_046866305.1). Taxonomy (NCBI): domain Eukaryota; kingdom Metazoa; phylum Mollusca; class Cephalopoda; order Octopoda; family Octopodidae; genus Octopus; species Octopus bimaculoides. The sequence continues at coordinate 105,029,474 of NC_142932.1, read as the reverse complement.
GCAATCGATTTACCCTTCCCCCCAAATTGCTGGCCTTGTGCCAAAATGTGAAACCAATATCTAAAGTATTCTTTTATTTGTTTCAATCATTTGACTGTAGCCATGCTGGAGCAAGGCCTTTAGTCAAACAAATCAACCTCACGACTTATTCTTTGTAAGACTAGTACTTATTCTATTAGTCTCTTTTGCCAAACCGCTAAGATATAGGGACGTAAATGCACCAACATCAATTGTCAAGTGATGGTGGGCGACAAACACACACACACAAACACACACACACACACACACACACACACACACACATTAATTTAATGTATAAATTACCTATAAATTTTTATAGCATGCTGACTACCTGATAAAATCATTAACATGATTTTTATCCTTATATTCTATAATTAATTAATACAACAGGCTTTTTTCAGTTTCTGTCTACCAAATCCACTCACAAGGCTTCAGTCAGCCTGAGGCTATAGTAAAAGATACTTACCCAAGGTGCCATGCAGTGGGACTGAACCCAGAAACATGGTCGGTAAGCAAGCTACTTACCACACAGCCACGCTTATGGCAATAAATAAAGAGTATACAAGCAATTACTGAGTGTAGAGACAGCAGTGTGCTTAAGAACTCTGGGTTTAATTCTTAGGTCAATGCAAGGCTATCTTTTAGTTGTTTTAGTTATTGGACTGTGGTCATATTGGGGCAATGCCAAATTGACATTAGGACTTATTTTCAAGTCAAAAAGTACCAATATTGTCATGTGGTGGCTGATGACAAATACACACACACACAGACACACACACATGATGCGCTTCTACACAGCTTTTGTCTGCCACCTACCAAATTCACTCACAAAGTATTGATCGGCCCAGGGTTAATTGATCGACCTTCCTGCCCTGTTTAGTCCATTGAGAATGGACTAAACAGAACAGGAAGAAACGCATGGGATGGAGAGTCGCTGAAGAGGTAACAGGACATGTGACAAAAGATTTCAAACAAAGGATACTAAAAGAATAATAATAATAATAATAATAATAATAATAAAGCTGAAGTGAAGAATGAGTATATAGTGCATGTGGTTAATTGGAAGGAAGGAAGGAAGGAAGGAAGGAAGGAAGGAAGGAAGGAAGGAAGGAAGGAAGGGAGGGAGGGAGGGAGGGAGGGAGGGAGGGAGGGAGGGAGGGAGGGAGGGAGGGAGGGAGGGAGGGAGGGAGGGAGGGAGGAAGGAAAGTGACCCTCCCCAAAAATAATATCTGTTTCAATACACGATTTCACATCAGAAATCTTGCAAAACAAATACAAACTTAATGATTTCATACATTTGTAACCTTTACGTAGGAATTCATTCACTACCACTTTGGGAATTATGAGGAAGTTTGTTTTGCCAATGAGACCAGAATAATACTGAAACATGTCCAGAATTACCTCCCTCATCATGCTTGCCAAAAATTAAAAAAAACATTAGCAACTGGTTAATATCCTTTTTCCCCATAACACTTATCTTTAATTAGCTTCTTGATGCTCTAGGCATTTATCCTTTTGATAACAACCCACCAGAGGTTACTCCTGCTTCTATGGTACAGGCTTCCTATTTCAAAGAGATCTAAATTTAAACCTCCCACCAAAATTTCATGTTCATTTATGTTCCAAACCCCAGCTTAATAATGATATAGGAGAATTTACGAAAAAAACAACAGACGAAGACAGGTGGTGTAAACAACAAATGGATGTATTAGTATAACGCTCGGGAATAGAGAAAGTCTTTAACGTTTCGAGCCTTTGCTCTTCAACTGAAAGGAACACAGAAAGAAACAAGGAGAGAAACAAGGAGAGATAAAAAAATATAAATGTAGTGGTCAGCGATCTATCATGGCGAATGCCAGATAAGGATCACACAGGAGAGCTAAGAAAAAGGGGAGATAACAAAGAAGTAGTGATCCCAAAACGAAGGTGCGTGTGTGTGAGAGAATGCTGGTGATCTTAACGTTGCTAAGTTCTTCATTCCTTTTAAAATTAATTAAAACAAAAGCAGTGGATTTCAACAGAAATTTGGTAATAAAAAACAAAACAGTCAAATGCTTATCCTCTGTGCTGGGTCACCAATAAATCTCCAGTTATTTTCACTTGATAACCCTAAGTCCACATGGATTGAATAGAATTATAATCAAAAGCATTCCAACCATGACCATCACATCTGTTAGATATTGTGGAATCTGGACTACATAATCCTATGTGTCTAGCTGGTAGAATCATTAGCATGCTGGACAAAATGCTTAGCAGTATTTTTTATGGCTTTATGTTCTGAGTTCAAATCCTACCAAGACCAACTTTGCATCACATCGTTTCAAATTCAATTAAAGTACCAGTGTACCAGCCGAAGACCAGTCAACACGATCGAATAACCCCTTTCCCTGGAATTGCCTGCCTCGTACCAAATTTCATTTTCATGCTTTTTTATTTATTTTTCATATTTTTTGTAGTCAGTAAGGTGTGATTTGAGAGCAATTTGCCTACTACTTTTAGCTGATCAAGAATGAAGGCCTCATCACTGCCAATCTTGATTTATCTGCATTGATTATAACTATGCCTGTTATGTCCTTGATTATAATTACTACCAAACTGCTAAAAATGAAACCTTAAGCAAAATACCTAATTAGATGAAAAATATGCTTACTCTCATTCATCAGTATACAGGGTACATCTGATTATTACACTTACAGGACAAACACTGCCAAACAATTTATAAACAGAATGTGTACTATTACTGGCTTAATTCAAATATTACATAATTAACATGCTTAATCTGTGGCTCATGCTCAAGCATGTGATTCATTGTCACCATGCTACAAGTCTGTTAAAATAGGGTTAAGTGTGTCTGACTGATGACAACAATTTTTAGTTATTGCAACAGCTTTTCTTTCGTTTTTTTACTTGTTTCAGTAATTTCACTGCAACCATGCTGGAGCACAACCCTAAATGGTTTAAGTCAACAGAATTGACCCCAGGACTTATTCTTTGTAAGCCAAGTACTTATTCTTTCGGTCTCTTTAGCCAAACTGTTAAGTTATGGGGATATAAACATATCAACATCAGCTGTCAAGCAATAGTGGAGGGACAAATACAGGCACACAGACACACATACATAAATATATATATATATATATATTTATATACTGAGGGTGATAAATTGAATTAACATCAATTTAATTAACATCAATTTAAAACCAGTGACCTAGCATATAAAAAAATTCAGAAAAATTGTATTACATGCATATAAGAAGGGATGACCACTAAGTGGACATCTGATATGCTAGAAAAAGATCATCTACGATCTAACCACGAAGAAAAGAATGTTCTCCAGAAAAAATTGTTCTGGTGTTTTGCTGAATTTTTTCTGGAGAACATTTTTTTCTTTGTGGTTAGATTGTAGATGATCTTTTTCTAGCATATCGGATGTCAACTTAGTGGTCATCCCTTCTTATACGCATGTGTGCGAGTGTATATATATATATATGTATATATATATATATATATATATATATATATATATATATATATATATATATATATATATATATATATATTTAGTGAAGGCGCATGGCTCAGTGGTTAGGGCGTCGAGCTTACGATCGTGAGGTTGTGAGTTCGATTCCCGGACCGGGTTGCGTGTTGTGTTCATGAGCAAGACACTTTATTCCACGTGGCTCCAGTTCACTCAGCTGTAGAAATGAGTTGCCTTTCCCTTGGATAACACCAGTGGCGTGGAGAGAGGAGGCCGGTATGCATGGGTGACTGCTGGTCTTCCATAAACAACCTTGCCCGGACTTGTACCTCGGAGGGTAACTTTCTAGGTGCAATCCCATGTAAGTCATGATTGAAGGGGGTCTCAGTGTGTGTGTATATATATATATATATATACACACACAGTTTCCATATACACACTTTCCATCTACCAAATCCACTCACAAGGCTTTGGTCGGTCTGAGGCTATAGAAGAAGACACTTGCCCAAGGTGCCACACAGTAGGACTGAGCCCGGAACCATGCGGTTGGAAAGCAAGCTTCTTATCACACAGCCAGACCTGTAATGTACTCATTCAGTCTCAAGATTTAACAATACAATTTCCCCCATGAGCCAATGTGGGAGTCTCTACACAGTCACCAATTCTCCAAAAATTAGCAGCCATATGTAAATTTATTCATAAAAAAAAAAGAGAGAAGGAAACAGCAACTTCCTAGATAATGTACATTGTGTGTCTGCGTGTGACATATAGTCCTAGATATACAAAAATACAGACAGGGATAGTCATGCATGGAATGTCTCTTATAAGTTTGTTCTACCAGCAATGACTTGGAAATTTAAACTTTCTTTTTCCTTTTACTTCTTTCAGTGACATGACTCACCACTGAGTCACTCATATGTTTCAATTAATAATTTTATGCTCTAGTTGCATGACTCAATTAAAAATACTTCTAATTTGCATACACTACATAAGTATAGTGTGTGTGTGTGGGTGTGTTCACGTGTGTGTGTGTGTGTTCATGTGCAAGCGTGTTTGTTAGAAAATTAAGATAAACACTAGTACAAAAATTTTAATTACTACATATGTTTCGCCAATGCAGTTATTTAGAGCTCAGCATTTGGATGCTCCAAGTGCATTTGGATACTTGACCACAATGGGTCATCAGAGTAACACTTTATAGCATTCTGTTACAGAGATCTAATGAAACATATACATAGGAACTAAAATATTTATACTGATGTCAATCTTAATTTTCCATTATAGATGCTTTGTAGATCATAACTAGTAAAGTAACACTGCTAAGTATAGTCGTAGACTAACCACTGTACTGGAAACTGACTGGATAATGATAATCTATGTGGAGCGCTAACTCATAAAGTATTAGTCATACATCTAAATGTACACATTTAAATTTAACATCTGTTTTCCATGCTGGCATGGATTGGACAGTTTGACAGGAGCTGGCAAGCGAATGGACTGCACCAAGTTCCACTGTCTGTTTTGGCATTGTTTCTACAGCTGGATGCCCTTCCTAATGCCAATCCATTTTTACAGTATACATTGAAACTGAAAGTTTGGTTAATATTCTTACAAAATACTCAGATATATTAATAATATCGTCATGTATTTTTAGAATTTCTTTTTAAAATCACTCATTAAAAAACGGTTTTTAAATTTATCCTGAATTCAGTTAAATCAAATACAAATTTGATTATACATTCATTAATTCATTCACTGTGGTCAAGTTTTAACTGGCAATGTTCTGCTCATGTTTCAATTATTTACGTGTCTAACCCGCTTTAGCATTCAGGTTAATTTATCAAATACAAAGCTTATTTATTCACATTTTTAAAAACTGATCATATATTGTCTTGTAGCTTTAAGATTTTGAAGATATGATTATTTTAAGAATGACATATTTAGGCAGATGTGAATGGCTGGATCTGGCCAGGTTCAACTTAAAACATGTAGAATATTTGGGCTTGATATGGCCGGTTTAAAAGCTAAAGGACTAAATTGCATTCAACAACTGTTTCATTAAGATAAACACTACCAAATGTGTAATTACATAAGTGTCAGTTTGAATGCTAAAGGGTTAAAAGACTTGATGTTTTTTTTTTTCCTCCTGCTCTAATTAACCCTTTTGTTATCATATTTGTTGAAGTACACAGTCGTTGTTTCAATTAATCTTGAAAATAATGAAAAGATTCATAAAATGACTATATTATTGTTGTTAAACTGGTGTTTGGAATGTATACTAACATACACACACACAAATACACGAACATATACACATACAACATGCACGCACACACACAACATGCACACACATGCACTGCATTTATCACTGCAGGAAATATCTACAAATAGTAGTTAAGCTTCCCTCAAACCACAACCTTCCATCTTTAAAAAAAACAAAAACAGAAAATATAATCCTTGATACAATGTCTGAATAAAAGATAGAAAGGGCTAAAATACCTTTGATCAATAGGTCTAATGAGCCAAGGCTGACCAGGGGCTAAATCAGTATTTTCCAGTCAAGATTTCTTCGAACCCTAGGGTTCCACAAAAGGTTGCTAGGCATTCTGCAAGATATAAAAATACATATATGTGACATTTAGTATATTATTATATATGCACAGCATATTTGCTATGGTTAAGAGGTTAGAAAATCATGGCATATTTTTGTTTTTTAAAATAATATCTCTGTTATCAGATTTTTAAAATAATATCTGTTATCAGAACAAGACATTTGAGTGTGGTTGTTTATATGCTGACAATATGGCATGGTTATAGTGATAGTAAGTTTTGGCACTGGTAGCTTACACACACATACACATGCACAAAAATATAAACACGTTCTTTTCTACTCTATGCACAAGGCCCGAAATTTTGGGGGAGGGAGCCAGTCAATTAGATCGATCCCCAGTATGCAACTGGTACTTAATTTATCAACGCTGAAAGGATGAAAGGCAAAGTTGACTTTGGCGGAATTTGAACTCAGAATATAAAGACAGACGAAATACCGCTAAGCATTTTGCCCGGCGTGCTAACGTTTCTTATTTCTTTACTGCCCACATGGGGCTAACCATAGAGGGGACAAACAAGGACAGACAAAAGGATTAAGTCAATTACATGGACCCCAATGCGTAACTGGTACTTAATTTATCGACCCCGAAAGGATGAAAGGCAAAGTCGACCCCAGCAGAATTTGAACTCAGAACGTAAAGACAGACAAAATACTGCCAAGCATTTTGCCCGGCGTGCTAACATTTCTGCCAGCTCACCACCTTAATGTACACGTGTTAGTGAGAGAAGAAGACAAAGAGAGACATTACACTCTCTCTCTCTCTTTCTCACACTCACACACACACACACACACACACACACACACACACACACACACACACACACACACACACACATATATATATAGGAGTTCGGAAAAGGGACCAATAGAATAAGTACTAGGCCTACAAAGAATATGTCCTGGGGTCAAGTTGTTCGACTAAAAGTGATGCTCCAGGATGGCCACAGTCAAATTGACTGAAACAAGTAAAAGAATATATGCGTGTGTGTGTGTGTGTGTGTGTGTGTGTATATATATATATATACACACACACACACACACACACACACACACATACATACATACAGACATAACCAGCTGCTGACAGAGAGAATGTGGAGAGGAGAGAAAGATGAAGAGAGAAGAATCAAAGAATCTGATGTGGAATAAGTCAGTGTTGAATCAACAAAACCAAATACATAGTGGTGCCAAAACAGCTATGCCGAAATGTCTCGTACCCATCAGTAGACATAGATGGAAAGTGATTGAGTGAATAAAGCATACAACTACCTATCATCTAATAGATTATGTTGCTGCTGTATTGTTATTGTTTAGCAAGCCTTAGTTGAGAGACCAAATACTCCAGCCGCAACCATACCATCTTTTTGGGGGGATGTTTAGGATCATATTATCCAATGTTTTCCTCTTCTTTTTTTACAAAAAAAAAAAAAAAGCTGTAGAGCAGTGGATCTTAACTGGGGTCCACATAAGACTTTCGAGGGTCCGTACAAGCAAAATACCAAATTGGGTTCACAGGAGTGGCTGTGTGGTAAGTAGCTTGCTTACCAGCCATTTGGTTCCAGGTTCATTCCATTGCGTGACACCACACCTTGGGAATGTGTCTTCTACTATAGCCTTGGGCCGACCAAAGCTTGTGAGTGGAATTGGTAGACGGAAACTGAAAGAAGTCTGTCATATATATGTATATATATATATATATATATATATGTGTGTGTGTGTGTGTCTGTCCCAACCAACATCGCTTGACAACCGATGGTGGTGTGTTTACGTCCCTGTAACTTAGCTGTTCAGAAAAAGAGACCGATAGAATAAGTACTAGGCTTACAGAGAATAAGTCCTAGGGTCAATCTGCTCAACTAAAGGTGGTGCTCCAGCATGGCCGCAGTCAAATGACTGAAACAAGTAAAAGAGAGTAAAAATAGTAATACTGTTTTATGAGTCCATGAAAACTTTTGCTCAGATGTATTTTTGCAAGAAACAATTAGATTTCTTTCTCTAACATTTTACGTAGTTGAACTTACAACAGTTAATGTGTGAAAAACAAAACATGAAGTTTGAAAGAACTTTCTATTAAACTAGTTTTTAAGCATTAATTGGAAATGGAGTTCTAGAGTAGAAAGGGGTCTATAGGTGAAAAAAAAAATGAGAACCACTGCAGTAGGGTTTGAACTGAAAGAGTTTTGGTTGCTATTTCTAATAAGTCAGGTGACCATGTAGAGACTTGTAAGCATGTAATGGATAATGTTTAAACATCAGCAACAGATGTTTTGCTTGGTCTCTGGGAAAGACAACTACTAGCTCTTTCTAGGTATGATAGTCTATCTATAGGAAGATATTGAACCACTTAATGCCACAGAATCTGTATGAAACACTAAGAACTATTTATTTATTGCCAGCATTATACAGTAAGAGATGTGTAATATAAATTACTTCTATCTCTACAAACAGAGTGACAGCTGGTATGAGCTCAAGTTTCATTCATACAGTGAAGCAAATGAGAAATCTCTCTGTGATTGGCTGTAGATGCCAGACCAGCAGAAACATTTCCAGGTTATTTGGTATCTATTCTACCCTATAGGCTAGAATGGAAAAGTGAACATTACAATGATGATGATGATGATGAAAATACTAGAGTAGATTGTCAACTAAATCCCACTCCAGCAAAAATTTGGCTTCGTGCTTAATCAAAGAAGATAAAACTGAAAAATTGTACTCATATAAGAAAGTTTATAGCTGATTGATTAATGGATTCATAATATTGTAGGTACAGGAGTGGCTGTGTGGTAAGTAGCTTGCTTACCAACCACATGGTTCCGGGTTCATTCCCACTGCGTGACACCTTGGGCAAGTGTCTTCTACTATAGCCTCGGGCCAACCAAAGCCTTGTGAGTAGATTTGGTAGACAGAAACTGAAAGAAGCCCGTCGTGTATATATATATATATATGTATATATATATATGTATGTATGTATGTTTGTGTGTCTGTGTGTCTGTGTGTCCCCAACATCGCTTGACAACTGATGCTGGCGTGTTTAGGTCCCCGTAACTTAGCGGTTCGGCAAAAGAGACCAATAGAATAAGTACTAGGCATCCAAAGAATAAGTCCTGGGGTCGATTTGCTCGACTAAAGGTGGTGCTCCAGCATGGCCGCAGTCAAATGACTGAAACAAGTAAAAGAGTAAAAGAGAATACATGCACAGAAACATATTTCTCCACCCACAAAAGCCCACTTTAACCCTTAGCATTCAAATTACTCTATCAAATGTAATGTTTATTAATTCACATTGTTTTGAATTAATCATGCATTGTCTCACAGCCTCAAGATTTCAATGATGTGGTTGTTTATTTTTAGACTGATATTGTAGGGTAGGTGTGAGAGGCTAGATCTGGCTGGTTTGAACATAAAGCAAGTAGAATATTTGGGCCAAATATGGCTGATTTGAATACTGTACGGTTAAAATATATTCCAATAAATGCATGATGAAACACTAAATTTGCATTTTTCCATAAAATATACTTGGAAAATAGGGATGCATTTTATGTGAGAGTGCACAATGGTAAATACCATATCTTCTATATAAATAAAAAAAGACGTTAAAAAATCTAATCATAAGATTGAAGAATTAGAAAGTAGTATGTTCAATAATTTAATTTCAATAAACTAAAACTGCTCAGTTCATGATCAGGCTTTTTTGTTTGTTTTTTTTAAGCTAAACACTTAACAAGTTTAATTTCTATTTCTATAGTTTTTGATTCATTTTTCATTTAGTATTTCAGGTTTATTAGAGACAAAATAATAAATAAATATGAAAAAGGAAAGGATCATCTCCAAGGAGAGAATACTGCATTGGTCTGCATTGACTAAAGACAATTAATGAACATCATTATGAGACTCACTCACTAATCACATGGTGGGTTCTGGCAGACAGCTAAAACAAGGGAGATAATCATTTCTTTACAATACTTGGTGGGATTAAAAGTTTGAATTTGAAATTAAGGAATAAGGAAAACGTTACAGAGAATGCACATCTTTTTTTCTTTTCTTTCATTTTTTACTTATTTCAGTCACTGAACTATGGCCATGCTGGATCACCGCGTCAAATAGATTATGTCCAGTTCCATTTTTTGAATTTTTGCTCTTTAAGTTTGGTTCTTTTTCTATTAGTTTCTTTTTGCAAAACCACTAAGTTACAGGGATGTAAAGAAGCAAACACCAGTTTTCAAGCAGTTGGGGAGGGAAAGACACAAAAACAGATACAGTAATCCCTTGACTATCGTGGGAGTTACATTCCAAAATGCCCCATGATAGGTGAAAACCCGCAAAGTAGAAACAGTACAGTACTGTATTTTTTTTTTATTATTTATATATAGAGTATGACAGAGTATGAATTACTATTTTTCTATCTTTTATTTATTTCTGTCATTGGACTATGGCCATACTGGGGCACCACCTTGATTAAATTAATAAGTCTGCTTCTGATTTATTTAGTCCCTTTTTTTCTTTTTTAACTGCTAAGTTACAGGGACGTAAGCAAACACTGGTTGTCAAAAGGTGTGGAGTAGAACAGACACACATAAACACACAATTACATATATACACACACATACAAACATACATATATACACACACAAACATACATATATATATATATATAGACATAGTGAATTCAAACAAGAAAAACGACAAAAAAAAAACAACAACGCAAGGATGTGATACAGATATTGTGTTACTGGATGCTCAGGAAAGGAAGGAAAGAGAATTTGACGTTCCGAGCGGAGCTCTTCGTCGGAAATATAGGAAAGTCCAAAGAAGGGAAGACGGAGGAAGAAAAAAAATCGCCAACGATATAAACGAGAGACATACATACATACATACACACACACACACACACACACACACACACACACACACACAATGGGTTTCCACAGATTTTGTCTACAAAATTCTCTCACAAGGTATTGATCGACTTTGGGCTATATATAGTAGAAGATACTTGCCCAAGGAGCCATAGAATGGGACTGAAACTGCAACTGAAACCATATGGCTGTCAAGTGGCTCCCTCTTCAGCCACACAGTTTCAGGTTCAGTCCCACAAATAAAACAGTTTTCTCTTTTTTGTTTTAATTGTTTTGAAGACTTCCAGTTCTTAGAATGTCGTCTATCAGGAAGACTATACTTATTCCTGTGTTGAACTTCTAGCATTCTGCTACAAACTCAATTGTTGAAATTCAATATAAAGAGGGTGTAAAAAGGTTTAAATAGCTGTAAATGACGTAAAAATGAATTTATAAAAAACAACGCAGACCATTTCTTCAGGAAATGACCAATAACAAAGTATTAAGTGTTCTTGAATGCATTGTTCTAAATTACTAAATACGGTTTGACAATAAAAGAACTAAAACGTATCTGGTAATTTCTTCACATTCATGGCAAACCAATGGAAGTGAATTGTAACAGACAGCAATTGTTAAAATACAATCTTAGAAAAAAACACACAGAAACAGAATAATAAAATGAATTTCATCTCTTATTATTTACTTGTTCCAGTCACTGGACTGTGGCCATGCTGGGGCACCACTTGAAGGGTTTAGTTAAGCAAATCAAGCCCAGTATTAATTTTATTTATCTATTTTTAAGTATAGTACTTATTCTATTAGCCTCTTTTGCAGAACCACTAAGTTACAGGAGATATAAACAAACCAATTATAGTTGTCAAGTAGGGTGGGGGCTGGACAAATAGAGAGACAAAAATACAGAGAGAGAGAGAGAGAGAGAGAGAGAGAAAGAGAGAGAAAGAGAGAGAGAGAAAGAGAGAGAGAGTGTGACAGACAGGACAGGCAGTGTGATTTGAAGGAGATTTGGCTGCTATTTCTAACAGATCAAGTGATAATATACAGGCTTTATTAGTAATGATGTAAATGTGCACCATCTTAACAGCTGATAATAGAAAGAGTATCAAGGAGTAGCAATCACAGCACAAACTCCAAGTAAACAATGTAATAGGTAGAAATACATCAATGTACATCACAAATCTCCCTCAAATTACACACTGTCATTTTGAAAAAGTATGAACACATTGGACAATATAAACCAAGATACACAATGCATAAGAAAAGGATGAGCAGGTTATGGTTGGAATGCCTTCAATCACATATCTGCTTCATCAGAATTGACCTGGTGCAAACCAACAACAGCCACAATGGAGATAGCACATGATGAGCTGCCAGTGTTGTAACTAACAGGGATCCAGATGTATGTGGAAAATTGGTGTCTTTCATCTTTTGTGTTTCACTCATTGGAGTGTGGCCATGCAGCAGCACTACCTTGAAAGGTTTTAGCAGAACAAATAGATGCCAGTGCTCCTATTAGTTTGTTTTTTTTTTAAATTTGGTATTTATTGTATCAGTCTCTTCTGTGGAACCACTAGGTTACAGGGACATAAACAAACCAGCACCAGTTATCAAGCAAGGTTGGGGGGGGGGGGACAAACACACACATATATATTGGGCTTCTTTCAGTTTCCATTTAGATTCTCTTACAAGGCATTGGTCAACCCAGGATTACAGTAGAGAGCAGATGCCCAAATTAGTGCATTGCAAACCTAATCAACCCATGTCAACAGAGAAACCAGACAAGATGATAATGATGAGGGCAATGATGATGAAGATGATGATGATGGTGTTGATGGTGATAAGAATGATTATCTTGGTGATGATGTTTTTTGGTGACTCCATTGTAAATGATTATGATGATGACAATAGCATCAAAGACTTGATGCTAACAAAAAAAACCAATGATGATGATGGTGATGATAATGATGATGACATCCATATGTAACATATTACTGGTAAAAAATTTATACCCTTAATTTACTTTTCCAGGAATAAGGAATTACAGACAAAGGAAGCAATCTGTCAGTGTATATGAATTAGAAAAACATCGTTAAAAGTTTCAATGTTGACAAATCAAAATGTTTCAATATTGACAAATTAAAATGTTTCAATGTTGATAAATTACCATGTTCAAAACAGAAGGTGTAAGTTTTAAATTAAAACTGTATATCAATTTGATATTAAATTGTTGAAACTAGTTTGGTATATATGTAAATAAATGTATTTTAAATACTAGCTTTCGAAATTTAAGTGCATTTTCGACAACACATTTTCCTATATATTTTTCCTGCATGGAAACACTGCTCCCTCTTTTTGCTATATATATATATATATATATATATATATATATATATATACCGAAGCAATGACTAGTGACCAAGACCTTTGGAAATATGCTGTGCATGAGAAGATCCGGCAAGACAAGTGAGACTATAACCCATGGCCTTTACCAGGGGTGTAGCCAGCTCACTTGTTCGTATCTTTACTTCATTGGACACTAAACATTGCTTCCGAAGACCTGTTGATGCAAGTGAAATTGAACCAAATTCAATGACTGGCACCTATGTCAACCTTCCTTCATTGGACACTAAACTCTGCTTGTGAAGACCTGTTGGAGCAAGTGAAATCAAAACTGAACTAAATTCGATGACTGGCACCCAGCCAGTGGAGCGCTAACAGCACTATTCGAGCGGGATCACTGCCAGAGCAGCTGTCTGGCTTCCGTGCTGGTGGCACGTAAAAAGCACCATTTGAGCGTGATCATTACCAGTGTCACCTTACTGGCACTTGTGCCCGTGGCACTTGTGCCCGTGGCACTTGTGCCCGTGGCACGTGAACAAAACATTTGAGCGAGGTCATTGCCAGTGCTGCTGGACTGACTCCTGTGCAGGTGGCATGTAAAATACACCATTTGAGCGTGGCCGTTGCCAGTACTGCCAGACTGGCCCTCGTGCCAGTGGCACGTAAAAGCACCCACTACACTCTCGGAGTGGTTGGCATTAGGAAGGGCATCCAGCTGTAGAAACTCTGCCAGATCAGATTGGAGCCTAGTGCAGCCATCTGATTCGCCAGTCCTCAGTCAAATCGTCCAACCCATGCTAGCATGGAAAGCGGACGTTAAACGATGATGATGATAATGATATATATATCATAAAGTGGTCATTTCTTTGTCATATACCAAAAACATGACAGCTAGCAGATGAGAAAGAGGCAGCAAATGACAAAGTGAAAGCAGATACTTACAAAAGAATAGGATGGAGAGAGAGAGAGAGAAAGAGATGCTACAAACAAGAGCAAAGGATGAAATCAAACACCAGTAGAACTAGAGGGAAAAGATGATTAATGGTATTGTTACAGTAGTAGTAGTAGTAGTAAGTCTTTTAAAACTTTGGCACAAGGCCAGCAATTTTAGTGGGAACAAGTAAATGGATTACACCAACTTAGTATTTGACTGGTACTTCATCTGCAAAGATGACCACAATGAGATTTGAGCTCAGGCCATAGACAGAAAGATTAAATGATACTGAGAATTTTATCCATCAGGCAAACAATTGTCAGCTTGTCCCCTTCACAAGAACAATGATATTGGTTTCAAATTTTGGCACAAGGCCAGCAATTTCAAAGGAGGGGATAAGTGGATTACACCGACCCCAATGATCGACTGGTACTTATTTTACCTATGACAAAAAGATGAAAGGCCAGCAGGCAAACAATTGTCAGCTTGTCCCCTTCACAAGAACAATGATATTGGTTTCAAATTTTGGCACAAGGCCAGCAATTTCAAAGGAGGGGATAAGTGGATTACACTGACCCCAATGATCGACTGGTACTTATTTTACCTATGACAAAAAGATGAAAGGCAAAGTCAACCTTAATAGAATTTGAACTCAGAACAAAAAGCCAGACAAAATACCACTAAGCATTTCGCTCAGCATGCTAATGACTCTGCCAGTTTGTCACCTTAACAGTGATAATAATATTGTCTTCAAATTTTGGCAGGACAGGAAAAGATCAAGGGAAGGGATAAACCGATTACATTGACCCCGATGTTCAGCTGGTACTTAATTTATTGACCCTGAAAGAATGAAAGACAAAGTTGATCTCAGTAGGATTTGAACTCAGAACATAAAAAAAACCCAAAAGAAATGCCGCTAAACATTTTGTCCAGGATGCTAACAATTCTGCCAGCTCATCTGTGGCCACAAGTCCACACTTGCATGGAAAACTCATACTGGTTGTCATTAAATGGGGCTCCTACTACAATCCCACATATATGAATTTCAACCAAACAACAAATGAAATGACCTGCTTCTAAGCACCAGGTGATCACAACCAGAATGACAGACCTGCATAGATGAGAAAAGAGAAAAATTACATTTAAAACCCTGAAGCCTATACTTACTGGCCCACGGCCTCACTCAGTTGCAGTGGAACTGTGTCACTGACCAGGTCACAGATAGCGTGATGAAAATTTTGACATTGAATAATAAGTAATTAAGTGAAGCTAACAGTTTGTGTGTGGTTTGGAATGACAAATACATGTCTTTTATGCTCTAATAGATTTAGTTTCAACATGCAGCCACAGATCAAATCACTTGCTTATTTATATTATTTTGCAGCATATATCAAGCTTTTACTAATTGTTTTACTAAATGCAGTCATGAGCTAAAACAGACTCCCTCTCCTGTCCGACCAGAACATCCAAAACATAAGAGTTGGAGGGAGAGAGGGTTGGTTGCACCAGTACTAGGCTAGCACTCGTTTTTCATCTGAGAGCACTGGAGCTACATGATATAAAGTGCCTTTCTCAAAGATACAAAGCAAAGCCCAGTCCAAGAACTGGACCCACAACTTTCTGATTAATCAAGAGCCCAACACTATTAATCCCAAACCATATGTCTTCGCAGGAGGAGTGCATGTGTGTTGGTGTGTATTGGTGTGTGTGTGTGTGTTGTTGTGTGTGTTGGTGGTGTGTGTGTGTTGGTGTGTGTGTTTGTTTGTTTGTGTGTGTGTTGGTGCGTGTGTGTGTTGGTGTGTGTGTGTTGGTTTGTGTGTGTTCGTTTGTGTGTGTGTTCGTGTGCGTGTGTATGTGTGCATGTTGGGGAGGGGGTTGAGAAGGGGGGGGGCGTGTGTGTGTGTGTGTGTGTGTGTGTGTGTGTGTGTGTGTGTGTGTGTGTGTGTGTGTGTGTGTGTGTGTGTGTGTGTGTGTGTGTGTGTGTGTGTGTGTGTGTGTGTGTGTGTGTGTGTGTGTGTGTGTGTGTGTGTGTGTGTGTGTGTGTGTGTGTGTGTGTGTGTGTGTGTGTGTGTGTGTGTGTGTGTGTGTGTGTGTGTGTGTGTGTGTGTGTGTGTGTGTGTGTGTGTGTGTGTGTGTGTGTGTGTGTGTGTGTGTGTGTGTGTGTGTGTGTGTGTGTGTGTGTGTGTGTGTGTGTGTGTGTGTGTGTGTGTGTGTGTGTGTGTGTGTGTGTGTGTGTGTGTGTGTGTGTGTGTGTGTGTGTGTGTGTGTGTGTGCATACATGTACTATCTTTCCAGCTCTGACTAAACCTTAAAACATTTTGAATCCCCCTTGAGATGATGATAATGACAAATGACAACAAAGCCATAATAGAGAGTAAAAGATTCTAAACCAGTTTCAACTCTGTTAATGTAAGCAAGTAGAGAGAATGGCTAGGATATTGAACTTAATAGTTTTATAAGTTTTAACTGATGCTGTCACGTGCAATGTCTTACACACACACACACACACTCACAAAAAAGAGATTTAAAAATGGGGAGTGTGCATCAACTTCATTTGGGTAATAAGAGTAGTTTTAGGAAGAGCTGTCTCTTTCATAACTGTACAGCTTTGAAGAGAATTATTTAAGCAACAGCTTCTATCTAGTATTAAGTATTTGAAATTGAAGGCATTTTTTTTTTTCTTTCCTATATTACAAGCAGGCAGTCATAGAGTACAGAAAAATTAAGTTAGAACACATTGTCAGCCTATCAACAAAGCATTCATCAGAAGAAATACTTTCAAAATAGCATTAGAACATACATACCAAACTATTGATGAGTGAAACTACTAAATTGAAATTCCAGTTTACTATTTAGTCCAGTCACACTTGAAGTAGAAATGAAATGACCAAGCAAATAAGATACTGGTGTTGAGTTCATATTTATTTGAGGCTTTTGTCATCATCATCGTCGTTTAACGTCTGCTTTCCATGCTAGCATGGATTGGACGATTTGACTGAGGACTGGTGAAACCAGATGGCTACACCAGGCTCCAATCTGATTTGGCAGAGTTTCTACAGCTGGATGCCCTTCCTAACGCCAACCACTCCAAGAGTGTAGTGGGTGCCTTTACATGCCACCGGCACAAAGGCCAGTCAGGCAGTACTGGCAAGAGCCACGCTCAAAATGGTGTATTTTACGTGCCACCTGCACAGGAGCCAGTTCAGTGGCACTGGCAACGATACACACACCAACACACTCATCAACACACACACACTCACTCCTCCTGCGAAGATATATGGTATAGCGATTCTGTGAAAAACCACATGTCTATTTCTACCTGCCTCAGTTTAATTAATTATTGGATACAGGTTTCAAAGGTGGGGTGTCATAACCAGAAGATGACATATTGTCCTTCAGCTTAACCATTTGGCATTCAGAATATTCTGTCAAATGTAATGCTTATTTACTCATATTGTTTCAAATTAAACCTGCATCATCTTGTGGCATTGAGATTTCAATAAGGTGATTGCTTATTTTCAGAATAACATTGAAGGGTAGGTGTGAGATGCCAGATACAACCAGTCTGAGCATAAAACAAGAGAATATTAGGATCAGATATGGCCAGTTTAAATGCTAAAGGGATAAAGTCATATAACAAAGCAGAAGCCAGCCTTTATAATCTGTCCTGATGAAGGCTGGAGGGTATATCAGCCAAAATGTTGTGTTAACAACAAACAAGATGAGGATAAATATCCGTCAAATGTAAATAATGTAAATAATGTACTGTCCAAGTTTGTTGAATAAATTTTATAATTATTCAAATAATATACCATGTCATGTATATTATGTTGTGGTATATTATATTGTAGTAAATCCAGTATTGTAACATATTCTTTATACTTCATTCTACAAAAGAATTCTTTGTGAGAGCTTGACTTGCTAGAAATAGTAACTAAATCTCTCATATCCCATCCTATTGTTCTGAAAAAGAAAAGGACTCATGTCAGTCACTGGACTGCAACCATACTGTAACTTGAAGTTTATTCAAGCAAATCAACCCCAGGACTTATTCTTTGTAAGCCTAGTAATTATTCTATCGGTCTCTTTTGCTGAACCACTAAGTTAATGGGACATAAACACACCAACATCGGTTGCCAAGTAATGGTGGGGGGACAAACACAGACACAAACATACACACACACACACACATATATATATATACGACGCGCTTTTAGTTTCTGTCTACTAAATCCAATCACAAGGCTTTGGTCAGCCTGAGTCTATAGTAGAAGACACTTGCCCAAAGTGCTACACAGTGAGACTGAACCCAGAACCATGTGGTTGGTAAGCAAGCTACTTACCACACAGCCACTCCTGCGCTTGTCTTCTCATAACATTTTAAAAATCTATTTGACCACAACCAGAGAGAAAAAAAAGAAAGAAATGGGTATTAATATTATTAGTTGTAAATTAATTCAAATTAGAGACTTTATAAGCACAAATTCAAGACAGAAAAAATCTGCACAGAACTAAAGTAATTAAGACAATATTCAAGATATATACTTAATGCAAGTTTTCAATTTATGTTTGAAAATAAATAAAACACAAAGAAAGAGATAGAGAGAAAGAGAAACTGAATAACATAACATCAAAAAGAAAAAAAGCCTGAAACTATATAAAGAAGTCTTCATTATTCCCACCAAAGACAAATATAAAAAACATGTTAGATATGCTTATGCAAATTTGCCTGTTTAATTAACCATTTTATCAGCAAGTCATTCAACATCGCCCATACTAACACATTCATATTTAAATTAATATCTTTAAAAATTCAGTCATTCATATTATGAGGTTTTGACAGTGTGTCAAGACTTTAACACATTTTTAATGATCAGTTACAAAGGTTTCTGTACCAACTTTGCTTTCAACGTCAGCTCATGCAAACGTTCAAAGTGAAAATTTATACAATATTTGCAGTTTAAGACATTAGAGTGGCACTTCCTCAAATCTGCATCAAAGATGCATTACATGGTGGGTCTACCAGACTTTGCTTATATCAAGTGGAAACAAAAAGTATGGTCTTTCTATCCTACCAGGACCTCAAATTATATATATTCCTTAACTCCTATCTCTGAAGAGCACAGAGTTACATAATCAGGTTGTTACCTAACTCTCTGTTGAAACCTCTAGTGTGAAACTGATTGGTAAGATTGACCATAATGGATGTATAACACTGAACACTTTGATTAATATCATTACCATCTTTTAACGTCCGTTTTCCATGCTGGCATGGGTTGGACGGTTTGACTGGGGAGTGGCAAGCCAGGAGGCCACACCAGGCTCCAATCTGATTTGGCAGTGTTTTTACCGCTAGATGCCCTTCCTAATACCAACCACTCCAAGTGTAGTGGGTGTTTTTTTACGTGCCACGGGCACGGGAGCCAGCTAGGTGGCACTGGCATCGGCCACATTCGGATGGTGCTTTTTACATGCTACTGCCACAGGAACCAGTCGGGGTGGGGAGACTGGCATCGACCATGTTCAGATGATGCTTTTTACATCCTACCAGCATGAGAAGCTAGTCGGCGGCACTGACAACGACACATGCATGCATGGTGCTTATTAGTTGCAAAACCAGTGACTGTGTGAGACTTTTTTTTCTATATATGACAAGCTGGGTTACACTACTGCGATGTCTAGCAGACAAGTATCCATCACTGAAGATGATCTAATAAGATCAAAATCGCATGATATGGTGGGGTCTTCAAGCTAGGATAGTATGGAGTTCTCTCCCCACTTGCTATATATATCAAGAGTGAAGTGCACTGAAAAGCTAGCTGGGGGGAAATGTCCTCCTAGGGACAAGGCAAGCCAACAGTTGTTCTGTGTGTTCACCATCTGATCCTGGCAGAAATTTTTTTCGTCTCAGAAAAACCAAAGCATGTTCAGTTGAGTTTGTTCAAAAGCTTCATAGCGCAGTCTTTCCCCATATATTGTCCGATCCCCATATATTGCATTAATAATCCTTACACTTTCCATTGCGTTGCTGTCTTTATTGAACTCATAAAGCAAAATACCATAAAAACCCCACAATTCACACAATTTTTTACACAAAAACAAAAGTAAACTTTAGGGGGTGCATAAATTAAACAAGTAGATCGCTTCCAGAAATTTTTTAGAAATTCTTTTTTTTGTTAAAAATGATGTACAAATGTAAACATTTGTACTGGAAGTTGACTCATTTAATGTCAGAATAGGTTTTTACAGAAAAAATATAATGAAATTGACTTGTTTACACTGGACAGTATAATGCTTACTTTTTCTATATAAATTTACTAAAACCATTAAATGGTGAACTACTTTTTGAAGTTTGATGTTCATGCTGGTAATCACGGTCCGGTCCATATTTTACTGCATCTAACACCAACAACATCATAATTCATCCATGTGCATGTAAACTCACTAAGTGAATATGACTTAGCGTTCCTATGGAAACTTTCATTTACCTTATACAATGTTTAATGTCATTTCACATTCATGTTCTCTTCATAGAACACTTGTAATGTATGTATTACCAGTTCTTTTGGTATAATAGATTTTTGCTATTCTTGTTTATGTCTCATCACAGACGTGTAGATTCTAACAAGTTGCTTCTTAAATTTCACACCCCTCTCGTTCAATAAATACTGAGTTAAACTTGCAAAGCTGTTTATTTTCTCCTTTCAATTTTTAATGTTTATTTTAGCGGGTTACCAAACTATTGGTTTGGTCTCCCAGCTAAAATGGTAATGACAAATTATCAAGTTTGCTTGAAATTTTATAAGTTTGAAAGGGATTAAAATTTCAATACTACATATCAAAAGTTCTGACAAGACTAGGCAGAAAATCAGAGCTTGAGACAAGACACTTTCAACCAATCAGAATTCTGTTTACATAATCAGTCTGATCAGTCACCTTCCTCTGTCGATTGAGTAAAGTGTCATCCAAGCTGTTGTTTATTGGCAATTAAACTTATTTTGCTACACTTGTGCATATTTATCATCTTTGTTTTTGTTGATAAGAATTATCAGCAACTTTTCCTGTGATCATGATTTGAGAAGACATACAGAAGTATGCGAAAGATCTGATATAATCTCTTGTGGGCAAGAAATGTAAAATAAAGTTTATTATAAACAACACAAACACTTTGTAATTTAATAGCTTTCAATGTGATACCTGTTAAACATTATTTTTATTTAATAAAATCTAATCATAAATAAGTGAATTTATGCTAAATACAACTAAATTGAAAACCTTTTCCCCACTGGCCATACCAGCAATTCTGAAAAATTTTGGGTGCGAATTTTACACGAGTAGAAACTTTTTTTTAACAATTTTTATCCTGAAAATCACCTGAGTAAATTACACAGGTGCACAAATTACATGAGTTTTTACAGTATACCAAATATGCTCCTTTGTCACTTCCATTATAGCTTTGAAAAAATAACTGTTAAAATCAAACTGCACTCTTCAAAACTTGTATTAAGAATAAGGACAAGGTAAAATTACTACCAGCTTTTATAGCAAGTTGATGCAGGTAGTTTATCCCATCTCGCTCTGATTTTTAGTTCATGCAATTGAAAAAACAGCATTATTTATGGGATGACCTAATATCTGGAATAAATATTCCAAGACATTTTTTTCCTCGTACTTAAATGGTTCAAATACTACTACTACCAATGGTTTCTAACATAAACATAAGGTGAAATTTTGAGGGTATGGTATTAGTCATTTAAAACAACCCCAGTACTTGAGTGGTGTATGAAGGGGTACTGAAAAGGTAAAAGAAAATACAGGACTATCAGTTAATTATGATTTTATTCAACATATTCCCCTCTCAGATTCACACACTTATTTTAGTAGTCCTTCAGGTTTTTCTAAGTCCTGTAAAAGAACTTGGAAGGTTGGGCCTCCAACCAGGCCTTTCATAATACCCTTAAAACCAGGAACTTCTTCAGCATCCCCTTGTAGTTTCATTTATTGCCAATTCATTTGTCACTGATCAGGAAAACATGGTAAGCTCAATTGTGAACCATGTTATGCTTATTTGTGATAGAACAGGCCTGCAATCCATTGAAGATTCTGCTTGTACCACAAAAATGTGCCCCAGTGACAACTCACAGTACACAGCTACCCAAAATGCACTGACTGCCACTTGTGTTTACGTCACCGTGCTGCAAGGCAACATATTTTTTATATCTTTTATACATACTTGTACCCATCAACATGGGACCAATGGAAAGAGAAAACACTAAGGCACCTGAACTTAGCATATGACAGAGACAAGGGTATTCCCAACAAGAAAAGTTAAGAGCTCATCAAGAAGATATGACAGTGGAACCTTTGCTGCTTTAGGTCCCAAGTTTGGTGTCGATGAATCTACCATTTGTTCCATTTACAAAGTGCATGGATAGGATTCATTTATCACCAATTTCTTTTTTTTTTTTTTTTTTTTTTTAGCAGGGGAGACTGCGATAAACAAGGAGAGATGTACGTTTATTAACACTGAAAGGATGAAAGTAAAGTTGATCACAGCGGGATTTGAACTCAAAATGTGAAGAGCTGGAAAAAAATATCACAAGATGCTTTTTTTTTTTTTTTTAAATTTTTCTTTTTTTTCCTGCCTAACAATTTTGCCGGAACAACAAATTGCTGACAAAAGAAAAACAAAAAACAAAAAAAAAACTATTAAACTAGCATAGGTCAATGAATATAACACAAGAGAAAATGAAAAACATAGTTCCTGCTTACTTCCTTTTAACACTGAACAATGATACTTTCTTACATTTGAACAAGATGACTATCAAGGTCAAAATCATTAACATACTTGTTTTTGAGGGGAGTAGATCTTATTTTTTTGCCCATTTTATTTTTTCATACATTAACAAGTTACCAACTGTAAGTCAAAGAGAAATTGATGTGTAAATTGCACTCATAATTACCACCTATAACTTAATTATACAATCAAATTAGGCACAGGCATGGCTAAGTGGTAAGAAGTTTGCTTACCAATCACATGGTTCCAGGTTCAAACACACAGTGTGACACATTGTGGCAAGTGTCTTCTACTATAGCCTCAGGCCAACCAAAGCTTTGAGTGGATTTGGCAGACAGAAACTGAAAGAAGCCGGCGAGCTGGCAGAAATGTTAGCACACCGGGTGAAATGCTTAGCGGTATTTCACCTATCTTTACGTTCTGAGTTCAAATTCCGCCGAGGTCAACTTTGCCTTTCATCCTTTCGGGGTCAATAAATTAAGTACCAGTTACGCACTGGGGTCGGTATAATCGACTTAATCTGTTTGTCTGTCCTTGTTTTAGCCCCTTGTGGGCAGTAAAGAAATAAGAAACTGAAAGAAGCCTATCGTGTAGATTACGTGTGTGTGTGTGTGTGTGTGTGTGTGTGTGTGTGTGTGTGTGCGCACACACACATATATACCCTACTAAAGTTATACCATACTAGAGATAAAAATATCCTGGTCATATACAGCGTGCATAACATTGCCCTTAAAATATTAAAATAAGTTGATAAATTCTTTATCTCTTGCTGAAGAAGCAATTACATAAATTACTTTCATAAAGTACTGATGTTATTTGTAGCTCTTTCACTCTCCCTCGTGTGTGTGTGTTACATATAATATATGTGTGCTTGTCTAAGTTCAATGTGTAATCATATGTTTTATGTACATACATCACTGATAGGCCAGTTATTACAATAACTGATGACTATTATATATATATATAGGCACAGGAGTGGCTGCGTGGTAAAAAGTTTGCTTCCCAACCACATGGTTCCGGATTCAGTCCTACTGTGTAGCTCCTTAAGTAAGTGTCTTCTACGATAGCCTTGGGCCAACCAAAGCCTTGTCAGTGGATTTGGTGGACAGAAAATGAAAGAAGCCCATAATAAATATATATATATATATATATATATAAAATAGATAGATAGATATGTATATATTTGTGTGTGTGTGTGTGTGTGTGTGTATTTGCCCCCCCCCCCCCCCCTCCCATCGCTTGACAACCGATGTTGGTGTGTTTACGTCCCCTGTATCTTACCAGTTTGGCAAAAGGGACTGACAGAATAAGTACTAGGCTTACAAAGAATAAGTCCTGAGGTCAATTTGTTCGACTAAAGGTGGTGCTCCAGCATGGCTGCAGTCAAATGACTGAAACAAGTAAAAGAAATCGTGTGTGTGTGTGTGTGTGTGTGTGTGTGTGTGTGTGTGTGTGTGTGCGTGTGCGTTCCTGAATTTGCTTTGCAAGATCCGTGATGTGAAATCACATGCTGAAACAGATATTGTTATATATTTCAGGATGGTCAGTTTTTTTTCTTTTTTTTTTCCCAAATAATTCACTTCAGATTTCTTATTTTAGTGTACTTTGTCTGAAATATTTCATCACATGTCCTGTGACCTCTTCAAGAACCCTCCATCTCACATGTCTCCTCAAGTTCTGCTTAGTCCATTCTGATTAAGAAAGAATGAATTAAAACAGAGAGGCAGAAGAATTGTTGCTAAACGGTCAGTTAGCATACTCTTTTACTCTTTTACTTGTTTCAGTCATTTGACTGCGGCCATGCTGGTGCACCACCTTTAGTCGGTCAAGTCGACCCCAGGACTTATTCTTTGGAAGCCTAGTACTTATTCTATTGGTCTCTTGTGCCAAACTGCTAAGTTACGGGGACGTAAACACACCACCATTGATTGTCAAGCGATGCTGGGGGGACAAACACACACACACTAACGTATACACACACACATACATATATATATACATATATACGACGGGCTTCTTTCAGTTTCTGTCTACCAAATCCACTCACAAGGCTTTGGTTGGCCCGAGGCTATAGTAGAAGACACTTGCCCAAGGTGCCACGCAGTGAGATTGAATCCAGAACCATGTGGTTGGTTAGCAAGCTACTTACCACACAGCCACTCCTATGCATGCTAACAATTCTGCCAGTACACCACTTTTGAACAACGAAGACAAAGTAAGTATATTAAATAACATACAAGATAAATTCTTTCAAGAAATTATCTCTGCTTTCAGAGATGGTTGAACAATCACTTGGTGGCAAGTGAGACTGACTCAAAATGGAAAAGAGAGATTATCTCAAGAATCGAGAATTCACCAAAAGTGATATGACATTAAGGAACCAGTCAGACAATCTGGAGACAAAAGTTCGACTGTGGACACAGATTATATATTTTTTTTCCCCTGACATTCCACTAGTTCTTTCTACTTTATCCTCAACTACTCCCACTTACCCTTATATAATGTGGGTAACCATATATCTCCTCAATAGCTAGACACCTGTGTTTGTTCCACTTTCATACTTTAACATTTTAACACCTGGCATAAAGCCACCTCTTACTTCCCCTCAGTAGCAAGAGCTCTTCCTTTTTCTTGTACTTTTTCTTCTTGCAAGTTTATTGGGCAAATTCATTAGTGTGGGTGGCATGAAAAAAAAAAGCACCCAGTACACTCTGTAGAGCAGTTGGCATTAAGAAGGGCATTCAGCTGTAGAAACCATACCAAAGCTGACGATGGACATCAAAAGATGATATACAAACACACATGCACACACACACACACACAAAGATACATACATGCACACATATATGACGCACATGAGTGAGATGCATTTTCTATGATCAGGCGAAGTGAACAAAACTTCCCAATGGGCCAATACTGACCATGTTGATCCTTGAAATGCATGCCAGCATGGTAACTGTACAAAAATGATGATGGTGGTGGTGTTAATGTGTACATACCTATATTTATACATACACTCACACACACACACACACGCATAGATACAATGTTTGCAAATAAGATGAGATGCTCATAACTGGAATACTTTTGATCCCATTATTTTTTTTCCTTTTACTGGTTTTAGTCATTGGACTGTGGCCATGCTGGGGTATCTTCTCAAAATGTTTCAGCCAAACGCATTGACCCCAGTACTTATTCTTTTAAGCCTGTCACTCATTCTAGCAGTCTTCTATGCTGAACCATTAACTTAAGGGGATCATCATCATCATCATCATCATCGTTTAACGTCCGCTTTCCATGCTAGCATGGGTTGGACGACTTGACTGAGGACTGGTGAAACCGGATGGCAACACCAGGCTCCAATCTAAATTTGGCAGAGTTTCTACAGCTGGATGCCCCTCCTAACGCCAACCACTCAGAGAGTGTAGTAGGTGCTTTTACGTGTCACCTGCACGAAGGCCAGTCAGGCGATACTGGCAACGGCCACGCTTGAAATGGTGTCTTTTATGTGCCACCCGCACAAGCCAGTCCAGGGGCACTGGCAACGATCTCGCTCGAAAATCCTACAGAAGCCAGTCAGGCGGTACTGGCAACGGCCACGCTCAAAATGGTGCATCTTATGTGCCACCTGCACAATAGCCAGTCCAGGGGCACTGGCAACGATCTTACTTGGCTTGCCGGGTCTTCTCACGCACAGCACATTTCCAAAGGTCTCGGTCAGTAGTCATCGCCTCGGTGAGGCCCAATGTACGAAGGTCTTGCCTCACCACCTCAGCCCAGGTCTTCCTGGGCCTACCTCTTCCACGGGTTCCCTCAACTGTTAGGGTGTGGCACTTTTTCACGCAGCTATCCTCATCCATTCTCACCACATGTCCATACCAGCGCAATCGTCTCTCTTGCACACCACAACTGATGCTTCTAATGTTCAGCTTTTCTCTCAAGATACTTACACTCTGACGGGTATTCACATTGACATTACACATCCAACGGAGCATACTGGCTTCATTCCTTGCGAGCTTACGTATGTCCTCAGCAGTTACAGCCCATGTTTCACTGCCATGTAGCATGGCTGTTCGTACACATGCATCATACAGTCTGCCTTTTACTCTGAGTGAGAGTCCCTTAGTCGCCAGCAGGGGTAAGAGCTCTCTAAACTTTGCCCAGGCTATTCTTATTCTAGCAGCTACACTTTCAGCGCACCCACCCCCACTACTAACTTGGTCGCCCAGTAAACAAACCAACATTGGTTGTCAAGCAGTGGTTGAGGACAAAGAGACACACACACACACACACACACAAACACATGTATGTGTGTGTGTGTATGTGTGTGTATGTGTGTCCCTACTTGTCATCTGTTAATTTTATTATTCGTTTATTTGAATTGACTTTATATACAGTAATTCCTCGACTATAGCGGGTGTTACATTCCAACCCCCACTCATGATAGGTGAAAATCTGTGAAGTAGAAACAGTACTGCACTGCATATATTTTATTATTATTTTTATAATTTGTATATATTTATTTTATTATAAATGCAAAACAACACCACACCTTCACCTCCCAAGTTTCATTTTCCATACATTATGTGCAATTCTTTATTTACTCATGTACAGTACAGTCTCTCTCTTTTACTCTTTACACTATATATTTTCTTTTAATATATTTTAATTAATGTGTTAAACAGTGCAGTACTGTACTGTATTTTTATATATCAATTTATTAATTTTTAGGCGTGAAAATGCTTATTTTACCACAGAAATAATTAAAATCTAAAAAAATATAAATACCTATTGGCCATAGAAACCCACAATATACTGAGGAGTCTGTGATATAAATTTACATCTATTAACCAGAAAAATCCACGATGTACTGAGGGCGTAATAGGTGAATTGTGATATGGCGACTGGTTACTCTATGTGTGTGTGTGTGTATACACACACACACGCATGCACCCATGCACACACACACACACACCTCAGTTTCCATCTATCAAATCTTCTCACAAGGTTTTGACTGGCTCGAGGCTAAAATAGAAGGTGCAACATAGTGGGACTGAACTCAGAACCATATGGTTGAGAGGCAAACTTCTTAACAAGTGCTTATCTTGGGACTAAACAGAAACAAAAACAAAACAGGTCTTACATAACTTGTTCCACTCCAAATAGTGAAATCTTCACAAAGAACATACTTAAAACAAATATTAACATTAATTCATTCTAACCTCATTTACTGTCACATTTATTCATAATTTTCCTATTTCATTTATTCATATATATATTTTTTTTTTTTACCAGTAATCAAAAGAAAGACATGATTAAAGAAAATATGTTGGTAAAATTTCTATAAATGTCAACTTTTAATTAGTTCTAAATCAGTAGTATTTAAAATGTAATTTGCTAGTATTTATAATTACCACCTAAAAACTAAAAGATTACGTTTTCTGGGTGCGCATGAGTATTGTACTACAGTAAACACAGAAAATTCTCAAAAATATTTAAATAGTATTTAAAAGTGAAGTCTGAGCTTAATATAGATTCTATTACTTATGACAAAAAACACTTAAAAGAGAGCACAAGAAAGTCACAATATCCTTATTCATTCCCTCTAAAATTAGTTTTTTTATGCCCATGAGTTTTTTGGGTTTTTTTGGTTTTTTTTTTTTTTCATTTTTGCAAAGTGAAAGTGTAGATTTGATGGTATTAACCCAAAAGCTTGTACTGAACAAATTTCTGGGTCAATTCTACAAGTTCAAATTTTGCTAAGGGCAACTTTGCTTCTGCCCACTTTATATCATTTAATGTCCATTTTCCATATATATATATAAAAACTATTTCTGTATAATTATATATTCATATTAATTTTTACCTATATGGTTTTTATTACAGGCTGGCCACTGATAAGATCATTAATTCATTTTATCCTTAATTATATGTGTTTGTATACATATATATATATATATATATATATATATATATACATACACACACACACATACATGTATATCATCATTTAGCATCTGTTGTCCATGCTGGCATGGGTTGGATGGTTTGACCAGAACTGGCAAGCTGAGGGGCTACTCCAGTCTGATTTAGCATGGTTTCTACAGCTGGATACCTTTATACATACATACATACATACATACATACATACATTCCTCTCAACAGCTAGTTTTGAAGACAAGACAGCCTACAATCTACAATGTATTATTTTCCTAAAATGTCAGTCAGCTTATCACCCATGCTGCTTGTTTTTAGATCTAAAACATCCTTGGAAAGTGTTTTTGCTTACTAGTATGATAGATAATCACAGATAAGTACAAATTTTCCAAATCATCATATTACATGTTGGATCCTGTCATATGTGTAAACAACTGACAATTTACTGCACTAATATGTTGGGTGAGAAAAAAAAGTTTCCACAAATACATAAGCTCAGAAAATTGCCTTTTAAATTGAAATTTTATGATTAGATACCCCAATATTTGCATATTCACTTTTGGTTTGTCAAGGCTTTTAGAGTGTTTTCGTTTTGTCATTTTTAATCAGTTACAAATGCTGCTAATATCATCATCATCATCATCATCATCATCGTTTAACGTCCGCTTTCCATGCTAGCATGGGTTGGACGATTTGACTGAGGACTGGTGAAACCGGATGGCAACACCAGGCTCCAATCTAATTTGGCAGAGTTTCTACAGCTGGATGCCCTTCCTAACACCAACCACTCAGAGAGTGTAGTGGGTGCTTTTACGTGTCACCCGCACGAAAACGGCCACGTTCGAAATGGTGTCTTTTATGTGCCACCCGCACAAGCCAGTCCAGGGGCACTGGCAACGATCTCGCTCGAAAATCCTACGGGAGCCAGTCAGGCGGTACTGGCAACGGCCACGCTCAAAATAGTGCATCTCATGTGCCACCCGCACAAGAGCCAGTCCAGGGGCACTGGCAATGATCTTACTTGGCTTGCCGGGTCTTCTCACGCACAGCACATTTCCAAAGGTCTCGGTCAGTAGTCATCGCCTCGGTGAGGCCCAATGTACGAAGGTCTTGCCTCACCACCTCAGCCCAGGTCTTCCTGGGCCTACCTCTTCCACGGGTTCCCTCAACTGTTAGGGTGTGGCACTTTTTCACGCAGCTATCCTCATCCATTCTCACCACATGTCCATACCAGCGCAATCGTCTCTCTTGCACACCACAACTGATGCTTCTAATGTTCAGCTTTTCTCTCAAGATACTTACACTCTGACGGGTATTCACATTGACATTACACATCCAACGGAGCATACTGGCTTCATTCCTTGCGAGCTTACGTATGTCCTCAGCAGTTACAGCCCATGTTTCACTGCCATGTAGCATGGCTGTTCGTACGCATGCGTCATACAGTCTGCCTTTTACTCTGAGTGAGAGTCCCTTTGTCGCCAGCAGGGGTAAGAGCTCTCTAAACTTTGCCCAGGCTATTCTTATTCTAGCAGCTACACTTTCAGCGCACCCACCCCCACTACTAACTTGGTCGCCCAGATAGTGAAAGCTATCGACTACCTCTAGTTTTTCACCCTGGAATGAGATAGAATATATATATACTATTTTGTAATCATGAACCTATTAATGTGAATGTAAATATACTTGTCAGACAAGTAAAATATCTGTTTATCTAGCTAGCTGATTACTTAGCAACCCAGTTGCAAATCTGCAACAAGCAACAACTTACCATGCTGGATAAAAAGACATGTCTGATCTATGCAAGCATGGAAAAATGTACAAACACACAGGCAGATGGGTAAAAAGTTGTGTATCAATCCACTGGATAAAATTTCTCTAACATATCCAAACATATCTTATTTTTTCTCAATTAGAACAATAGAAACCATACTCTTATAGGATGCACCACATGGACTCTAAGAGGAAAGAAAACTAAGTGGAACATACACAAGACTTCTGAGAGCAACACTTAACATCAAATGGCAGTCCTATATAACAAACAAGAATATTTTTACAGTAATGTGCGTGAGAAGACCCGGCAAGCCAAGTGAGACCTAAATCCAAGGCCTCTGCCAGGGATGTAGCCAGCCCACTTATGCATACCTTTCTTTCTTTGGACACTAAACTCCGCTTGCGAAGACCTGTTGAGGCAAGTGAAATCGAAATCGAAATCGAACTAAATTCGACAACTGGCACCCATGCCAACGTCATCTCCTTCATTGGACACATAACTCAGCTTGCAAAGACTTATTGGGGTAAGCGAAAGCAAAATCGGGATGGCACCTGTGCCCAGCGTCGCCTATCTGGCACTTGTGCCCGTGGCATGTGCAAGGACTTTCAAGCGAGATCGTTGCCAGTGCCCCCGGACTGGCTCTTGTGCGGGTGGCACATAAAATACACCATTTGAGTGTGGCCATTGCCAGTACCGCCTGACTGGCCTTCGTGCCGGTGGCACATAAAAGCACCCACTGCACTCTTGGAGTGGTTGGCGTCAGGAAGGGCATCCAGCTGTAGAAACTCTGCCAAATCAGATTGAAGCCTGGTGAAGCCATCTGGTTTCACCAGTCCTCAGTCAAATCGTCCAACCCATACTAGCATGGAAAGCGGACGTTAAACAATGATGATGATAATCTTCCAAGAGTTACTTCCAGTATAAAGGAAAGAAGACCGAGATTCTGGGGACATTGCTTTCCCAGCAAGGATGAGGTGTTGAGTCAAATGCTGATGTGGTAAACAAAGCATAGAAAGCAATCTAGGGATCTTCTGAAGAGCAACCTACCAAGAGCAATGCAGGAGAAGAAATTCTGGTGGCAAGAGGTTGATAGCATTTATCTGTATACAACACAATGATGATGAAAACAAACAGAAGAAGAAGAAAAAAAGGAGGGATAAATTTAAATATGAACATGAGAAAATGAGTTAAAAAGAGTTAAAATATAATTTTCAGAATAAATGTTGCCAGTACTAAAGTCTATGAAGATTCTGAGATAGATAAGAGACATAGCGGATGTGGTAAATATCTCTGGTATATCAACGTTGAATTACCAACAAGGATCATTTACTTCCTAAATCAACTGATAATTACATAAGTGAACTTAATTATTAAGTGTACTTAATAATTACAACTTTGCAACAATTAAGGGCATTACACTGTGTGTGTGTGTGTGTGTACACAGGTGTGTGCAAGAATGATAAACAGTTTTTGCTGTATCTGTATTATAATGTGCATGTTGTTTACTTCCAAGTTAACTCTGATCTAGCAGACATACAACGAAAGGCATTCTTCTTATAACTATTCTGTCATTTTAGGTTTATCTAAGACTCATTATCCAATGTGTATGTATTTCTTTTTAAGACTGCGAGGTGATATCTGAAGGGAATTTGGCTGTTATTTCTAGCAGGTCAAGTGACCATAGTTGTGTCCTCTTAGAAATATTGCCACAAGGACAGTACGGAGGAGGGCACTTAATGTTTAAAGAGGTTGTGGTTTAATTTAGAAAAATGTTTAAACCAGTTACAATATTTATATTAACGAACAACTCGTCAGAATTTTAAATCGACAAAGTTATTTTTAAAATCTTTGTTGAAAATAGAATATGAGAAAGATATCACATCATCAGCAAGTAAAGACATGAGTGATGATGCACCAAGGACCAATATAATCTCATTATGCAAGGCACAGGTAGAGGTGTGCAGGTAAGAAGTTTGATTCCCAGCCAAGTGATTTTGGGTTCAATTCCACAGTGCAGCAC
Source organism: Octopus bimaculoides (assembly GCF_046866305.1). NCBI lineage: Eukaryota > Metazoa > Mollusca > Cephalopoda > Octopoda > Octopodidae > Octopus > Octopus bimaculoides. The sequence goes on along the minus strand of NC_142932.1, from coordinate 104,996,709 downwards.
CTTGGGCAAGTGTCATCTACTGTAACTTCAGGCCTTGTTAGTAGATTTGATAGTACGAAACTGAAAGAAGCCCAGTGTGTATGTGTGTATATATGTGTACAGGTAGGCATTCATCAGGGTTTGGTTCTAAGTCTCCTCCTATTCTTCATTCTATTCCAGGCCATAACAGAGCAATTCAAGACTGGCTGCCCTTGAGAACTGCTATAATTTAATGATCCTGTTCTCACAGTAGAATCTGTAACAGAATTCATCAGCAGTAAATTACTCAGATACATTAACTTGTATCTGAGTAATTCATTTGTAGCAAGTGATTCAGCCTCTTCATCTTGACGGGCGAAGAGGATGCCAGGTCAAGGACAGTACTGAAGAGCTGGGGGCATTTATCACAAGGGAGGGTTGGCAAGGATCAAGGAACTAGAAAACAGAACTAGAAAAAAAATTTCAGGCATGGGAGCAAAACCTGGAATCAAAGGGTCTTAAGGTTCACTTAGCAACGATCATGGTTCTAATAGGCCAGAAAACAGATAGGATCTTACCCACTTCAGTTAAATGGTACCGTTCAACGAGTAGGAAAGGTGCAGGCAGGAATTCCATACAGTGTACCCAATTAAAGCCAAGGACACACAAGATGTGCAGTGGAATAATAGGAAGGTTAACAGAGAAAGTAGTGATTGTATGTGGAAGTTGCACAGGAGCCATATAGTTTACAGATGCACAAGAAATTGATTTTCACAAATGCCCTAGAGCAAGGATTTTCAAACTGTGGTCCGCGGACTACAGGGGGTCCGCAAGGAGATGACAGGGAGTCCGTGGACAGCGAATAGTTTTTATGGGCAATTTGATTTTATATATGTTTTTTAATCGAAATCTTTTAATTGACAATAAACCTATTTGTTAAATACTGTTAAATAAATAAATGTAAAAATATGTTATTTTAAGTAAATATTTATGTTTAAATTTCATAAGCGTTTATAAGGGGGTCCCTAAGGTAAAGCCTGAAATATAAAGGGGTCCGCAAGTCAAAAAGTTTGAAAACCCAGTGGATAATTTCTGCTACGTAGCTGACTTAATTAGCAGTGGAGGAGGATGTACAGGAAGTGTAATTACAAGAATAAGAATAGGATGGAGAAAATTCAAAAAGCTTTTATCTCTGTTGGCAACCAAAGGTTTCTCTCTATGACTGAAAGGGAGCTTGTATGATGAAAGTGTATGAACTGTAGTTCTACATTGTAGTGAGATGTGGGCTCTGAATGCAGAGGAAACATGTCTGGAAACAGTGAGGGCTGGCAACAGGAATGGCAGACTACAGTAGAAAAGTGTCTCAATAAACTCCCTCAGACCCATGCAAGCATGGAAACATGGACGTTAAATAATGTTGACGATGAGGAGTCCTCACCTTCTTTAGTGATTCCCATAAAAATTTAGCACAGAAAGCATTAAGCTGACACAGATAACTGGAAAGAGGCACATGTTGAACGAGATTCTGTATGAGAATATAGATAATGAACCCACTATGCGAAATTAGGTCCCATTTCATTAAAATAATCTGCTTTTCTTATTTTCATAAAACATGGAGAATGGATATTTGAAAAACAACATTCAGCAAAAGGGGGCACTGAACTATAAAGGCTCCCTTGTTAGCGTGTGTGTGTGTGTGTGTGTGTGTGCGTGTCTATGTGTATTGCATGCATGTGTGTTGTGTGTGTGTATGTGTGCTGTGTGTGTGTGTGTGCGTATGTGTGTGCATATGTGTTGTGTGTATGTGTATGTGTATTGTGTGTATGCGTATTGGATGTGCAAGAATGTGTTTTTGCTGGTGTTTAGGTCAACCCTTCTTGAGCAAAACCTATAATCAGAATTCTAGCCATGACCAGCTTGACTTTGTTTCAGGTTCTGTATCACAGAGAATATTATCAAAAATATCTCTGTTTTCTGAGACAGTAGGCTGTGATTTGAAAGAACTTGGCTATTTCTAGAAAATAATAACCACAACATTATCAAAAATGACTTTCTTTTTCTAAGATTGTAGGGTGTGAACTGCAAGAATTTAGCTACTATTTCGAGAAAACAGCAGCCACAACATCAACAAATATGTCTTTACCATTTCTAAGACAGTAGAGTGTGATTTGAGAGAACTTGGCTGCTATTTCTAGAGAATTAAGTAACCTGATAAAAATTGTTGTTGGGTTCTTTATTAGCTAGTAAATTCTAATGGTAACCAGAGTGGAGGTAAATAAGGAGAAGTTGAGTAGAGCACAACAACTGCCATTCTTCTTAACTTATTGGTGTTGTACATTCCAGTAGCATATTTAGGTTACTGACACTATAAAAACAACTGCTATCATTTGTATGTGTGTGTTTGTCTTTTATGTTTTTCTAAACCTCTTTTAAAGCGACTTCTACCAAAGGTTCCAGGATTTTGGGTTTCTGTGAAATAGGATGTCTATTGACATAATTTAATAAAAACTGGCCAGCAAGCCACTACAGGGAATTGAACTTTGCATCTCTCAAATTCCGGCTGAGTGCTCTGTACCATTAAGTTAAGAGACCCCCTAATAAAATTATTTATATACAATAGGTTTCTTTCAGTTTCCACTTTCTAAATCCACTTACACTACTTTGGTAGGATCGAGACTATAGTAAAAAGCACCTGCCCTAAGGTGCTGTACAGTGGAATTGAACCTAAAGCTATGTGGTTGAGAAGCAAGCTTCTAAACCACACAGCTATGCCTGTGCCAACTGTGCCCATGTTTCATATAATTCATAACAAGAGAACCTCTATGTGGTCACTTGAATTGAGTAGAAATAGAACCCAAAGTTCTCCAAAACCATAGAAGAACCAAGTGGATTAAAAGCAGTTCTGAATACACTCAGCTTAAGGGGAAAAATATCACAAAGTCAGAAACACTCTTCAAATGGTGTCTGATTGTGTCATGTGATAAGAGTTTGTAAGATATGCATGCACATGGTCTTGATTTAGGTATTGTGTTCTTGTTACAGTCATTGTTCAGCACCAGGTCAGTCTTGCTCAAGCAAACACATGATCAAAACAAATGTTCTATTTATTAGTCAGATTTTTTTTTTTATTCAGACACAGGTCTGAGAAACAGGCATAAGCAAATGGTTAATAAGTTCATTTCCCAATCTCAGGTTGAGTAATAACTTGTGAGTAAAATAATATGATTGACAGAAACTGTATAGAAATCCAACTCTTCGAAATGCTTAGTTTTAGAATGGTGGCAGCTGATGAAGGAAATGTTCTCTATGTGGCCTGTGTGTTTTCTGTACTGTTTATCATTTTGTCCACGTTTTTTTTTGCAATGTCCTGTACCCAGATATGCATCTATATATACATGTAGATGTAGGTATGTACATACATATACGTATATATGCATATACTCATATATTATTTGTATTATATATATATATATATATATATATATATATATATATATATATATAATTATTGTTATCATTTAGAATCCATTTTCCATGCTGGCATAAGTTAGACGGTTTGACTGGAACTGGAAAACTGCACCAGGCTCCAGTCTGTATTGGCTTGCTTTCTATAGCTGAATGCCCTTCCTAACACTGACCACTCCACAGAGTAAACTGAGTGTCTTATGTGACAACAACACTGGCCATATATGTATAAGGTCTAAAATCAAAGGGCCTTATTCGTTAAAGTCCTCCAGGCAATAACAGAGGGATTTAAGACAGGCTACCCCTAGGAGCTCGTCTACGCTGATGACCTTGCTCTAATAGCCGAGTCACTGCCAGAACTTGAGATGAAGTTTAGGGTGTGGAAGCAAGGTCTAGAATTGAAGGGCCTTAGAGTTAACCTAACAAAAACTAAAGTCTTGGTAAGTAGGAAGGCTAACAAATCACAAACCCCTTCAGATAGATGGCCCTGCTCGATCTGTAGAAAAGGCGTGGGTAGAAACTCCATACGATGTACCCAGTGTAAGCTATCGACACATAAAAGGTACAGCACTATCCAAGGAAGGTTAATTGGGAAGATAGATTTTTTGTGTGTGGCAGATGCACAGGGGCAATAAACACTGAAGATGTAAAGAAAGCAGATCCCATCATATGCCAGGGGGGAAAAACTAGTAGTAGTTAATAGATTCCACTAGCTTGACAACCAAGTCTGCAGTGGGGGTGGTTGCTCTGAGAGTGTAGCAGCTAGAGTAAGAATAGCTTGGGCAAAGTTCAGAGAGATCCTACCTCTGCTGGCAACTAAGGGCCTCTCCCTTAGGATGAAAGGTAGACTGTATGATGTATGTGTGCAAACTGCCATGCTACACAGCAGTGAAACATGGGCCATGACTGCTGAGGACATGCGTAGGCTTGAAAGAAATGAAGCTAGTATGATTCACTGGATGTGTAATGTCAGTATGCATACACAACAAAATGTAAGTGCCCTGAGAGAAAAGTTGGACATAAGAAGCATCAAATGTGGTGTGCAAGTGAGATGAATGCGCTGGTATGGTCATGTGTTGTATATGGATGAGGACAGCTGTGTGAGGAAGTACCACTCCCTAACTGTGGAAGGAACCTGTGCAAGAGGCAGACTCAGGAAGACATGGGATGAAGTGGTGAAGAATGACCTTCGAATGTTGAGCCTTACAAAGGCAATGACAGGAGACCAAGACCTTTAGCGATATGCTGTGCTTGAGAAAACCTGTCAAGCCAAGTGAAATCATAGTCATGGCTGATGCTGGTGTCATTTAACTGGCACCCATGCTGGTGGCATGTAAAAAGCATCTTTCTAGCATTGGGTCTCCCAGAGGCAAAGTAGCTGAGCTCCTTTCAAGTGTTGGGCCTCACAGAGGCAATGACCAAAACCTTTGGCATTATGTCATGCTTGAGAAGAAGACGCATCAAGCCAAATAAAATAGCAGTCATGGAAGATACCGGTGTCATGCAAATGGCACCTGTGCCAGTGGCACATAAAAACACCCATTACACTCTCGGAGTGGTTGGCGTTAGGATGGGCAACCAGCCATAGAAACCATGCCAAACCAGACTGGAGTCTAGTGCAGCCTTCCAGCTTGCTAGCCCTGATCAAACCGTCCAACCCATACCAGCATGGACAACAGACATTAAATGATGGTGATGATGATATGCAGCTATAGAAACCATGCAAAAGCTGACACTGGAGCTCAATACAGCCCCGGAGCTCACTGGATCCTGTCAAACCATCCAAGCTATACCAACATGGAAAACAGACATTAAATTATAAGCTTGTACTAGGTGGTACATTATCAGTAGCACTCACACATAACCTGGTATTTCCAGTTGCTATGAAACAGCTTGAAAATGAAGCAAGGACCTTCACAAATAGAGACCTTGACAACATTGAAATCTGTTAAAGGCAGTACTAGTTTATTAAGCAAACCAAGTGATAAAAGAAAATTTATTACTATTAACATGTATGAATCATTATCATTAAAGGGCAATGGACAGACAGAATTGTTAGAGTATCAGACAAAATACCTTTGCAGTGTTATACATTTTGTGTTCAAGTCCCCACTGCAGACAAATTTTGCCTTACATCCTTCCAAGGTCAATAAAGTACCAGTCAAGTACTGAGATCGATTTAATTAACTAATGTCGCCTTCCTTCTATGTCATGACCTTGTGCCTATGTTAGAAATCATCATCTAATATTCATTGTCCATGATGGCATGGGTTGGATGACTTGACAGGATCCAGTAAACCACAGGGTTCCTATGACAATTTTGGCATGGTTTCTATGGCTGGATGCCCTTCCAAACATCAACCACTTTACAGTGTATACTAGCTGCTTCTTTCATCCTACTGGCTCAAGTGAGATTGGCAAGTAACTCATAAGACAAGAATAAGGAAAGGAAGAGGCCCTCTTGACTAGGTGAGAGAAGTATTTGAGAAGGGGAGGTAGCTTTATGCCAAATGAAGACAAGAATTGGTAACACAATGGATAAAATGTCTTGAGCTGTTACACATCTTTACATTGTGAATTCAAATCTAGTCAGGACCGATATTGTTTTTCATCATTCAGTGGTTATTAACCACATAAGTACCATTAATCTTTTGTGAGTTCATGAAATGGACTGTATTCGTATTTACCAATAAATTTGAGGCATCTTACCAATATTAGAAATCTTTATTACCAATATTAGAAATCTTTATTACCATTATTATAATTTTGCTGTTACACAATACTGATCATGTGAATGTTTTTTTTTTTTTGTAATTCCTCTTTCACAATTCACGGTCTTGGATGAGAAACCTCTTTGTTCTTCCTCCAGATGAGGTCATTTAATGCTTGTTCATATCTGTCTTTACTTTGTAGTTAGGCCTTTCTAAATAATTCTTGCTGATTAAAGTAAATGAGTTTTTTTAAACGACACCTTCTAACAGATTAATATTAAATTTTCTAAAGTTTACATTTAAATTCTTTATCACAGTTCCCAAAGCCCTAATGATAAGCAGCAAGATCATGACCTTGTCAAGATTTTTATCGCAGCATTTGATATCATTCTTCAAGTTGCTATGATATTCTGCTCTTTCTTTTCCCTTTTTCTAGACTCTGGCATCAAATGGATAGGCCAAATCAATTATGAGACATACTTGTTTCTTATCAAAACAACACTGAGCTTGTTATGCCATTTTGTTATGCATGGGAAAGTCACATAACAAACTTCATTGTTTTCAAGGACTTTCAATCCTGTTCCCACAAAACAGTCATTATTATTATTAATCCTGAAGGCAGTGAGTTGGCAGAACCACAAGAGAGTTGGAATAAATGATTTGCTGTAGAAACTCCTGCTCTTTTTACTCTGAGTTCAGATCTCACTGAGGCCGACATTGCTTTTCATCCCTACAGGAAGTACCAATCATTCACTGAAGTTGATGGTATCAACTAAGCCCTTCCTGTCAAATTTGCAGCCCTCATGCCAACACAAGAAAATATTAAAAAGGAAGCAAGCTAACAGAATTGTTAGAGTGTCAGAAAATATGCCACGTGGAATTTTTTCCAACATTACATTCTTAGTTCAATTCCCACCAATGTCAACTTTGCCTTTTGTCCTTTCTGGGTTGATAAAATAGAGTACCAGCTAAGTACTGGAGTCAATGGTACCAACTAAGCCCATTCCCATTTAAAATTGATGGCCTTATGCCTAAGTCAAAAACCATTATTATTATTCTTCTGATTTGGTTCAGGTTCAGTCTTATTCCTGGTAGGATTTATGCAACCTTAAGTATCCACAAGTTTTCAGCAGTCTTTCAAGTGCTTAGAACCCTCCTGATAATCATTGCTGTCCCTAAGAAACAAACTTTTTGTAGGTGCTCTACCAGGTATTACTACTACTACTACTGATTTAACTTGGGTTTAGTCTTATTCTTGACAGGAATTATGTGGGTAGCAAGTTACTAACTGTAACCTTAGATATCCGCTAGCTTTCAATAGTCTTTCAAGTGCTTAGAACCCCCCCCCCCCTGATAGTTTTTGTTGTCCCTAAGCAACAAACTTTTTGTTGAAGCTCTATCGGACATTCTATTCCAATCTCCTTCAACCATATTTCAAATTTATTATTATTATTATTATTATATAGGTGACAAACTGGCAGAATTGTTACTGTGCCAAGAGAAATGCTTAGCAGCATTCCTTCTAACTTTACATTCTGAGTTCAAATACTGCTGGGGCCAACTTTACCTTTCGTCCTTTCAGGGGTGGATAAAGTACCTGTTGAACACTGGGGTCGATAAAATCAACTTACCCACTACTCCTAAATTGCTGACTTTGTACCAAAATTTGAAACCATTACAATTATTATTATGTATTTGGTGACCCTGTCAGTGCAGGTGCCACTTAAAAGAACCTATTCCATGCAGTAAAGTGGTTGGTGCTCAGAAGGGCATCCAGCTGTAAAAACCTTGCCAAAACTAACCTCGCCTGTCTTGTGCCACATAAAAAGCAGTAAGTCCACTCTGCTGAGTAATTGGTGTTAGGAAGGGCATCTAGCTTAAAAATCTTGCCAAAACAGTCACAGAAGTCTGGTGCAGGCTTCAGCCTGGCCAGCTCTTGTGGAACCGTCCCACCCATGCTAGCATGGAAAGCAGACGTTAAATGATGATGATGATTATTATTATTAAGGCAGTGAACTGGCAGAATCCTTAGCATGCCAGGCAACAGTGATACACAAATCACCAGCCACTAAAGGACATGCTCAACTGGTTTAAAGTCAAGCAGCTGACAAGCAAATCTGTGGTATTGAGCAGAATATTTGCTTATTACTATTATTATTACCTGCACCTTAGCGAAGGTGGAGGTATTGTTTTCAGTTGTGTTTATTTGTTTGTCTGTGGACAAGATATCTCAAGAACTGCTGGATGGATTCAGATGAAACTTTCAGGGATGTTTGGCCTTGTGACTGGCACAAACTAATTAGATTTTGGGATCGATCTAATACCAGACAAAGATTCTGGATTATTTTTCGGGTTTTTTTACTTAATCTTTGAGAGCGGTTGGGTCCATTTTTAGTATTCTCACTTGTGAGAGCAGTCAAGTTTATTTCAGATATTCTCATTTTAAAAATCATCTCTGGCTAATTGTTGAGAGGACGTTGATGTTGCTTTGGTGGAGGTTTGCATTCACAGAGTGCTCTTGCTTTTATTTTTACCAGAATCATTAGCACATCAGACAAAATGCTTAGTGTCATTTCTTTTAACTCATTATGTTCTGAGTTCAAATTATGCCATGGTCAACTTTACTTTTCATCCTTCCAGGGTTGATAAAATAAGTACCAATTGAGTACTGGAGTTAATGCAATTGATTAGCACCCTCCTCCAAAAATTTGAGACCTTGTGCCTGTAATATTATTATATTATTATTATTTGTAGCAGATCTTCTGAATCTATACAGTATCAGACAAAGCGACGTGTTATTTTTACAGCCTATCCTAAGTTCAACTCTTATAAAGCCTACTCCTAACATTTCCAGCCTCAAATTTACTTAAGAAATTAGGGCAGATTAACAGAATAATTAGAGGAGTCAAAATACCTTGTGCCATTTTTCTGGCTCTTTACTCTCTAAGTTCAAACTCCACCAAGACCAACTTTATCTTTCACCATTTTATGCTCAATAGAATAAAATACTAGTCGAGTACTAGGGCCACTATTATCACCTATACACTGCCACTCAACTTTCAGGTTTTGTGCCTATGTAATAAATTATCAGTGATATTAATGTTGTCATTAAAGCACATGGCTCAGTGGTTAGAGCATCTGGCTAACAATAATGAGGTAGTGAGTTTGGTTCCCAAACCGGTAGTGTGTTGTATTTTTGAGCAAGACACTATATTTCCTGTTGCTCCAGTTCACTCAGCTTTAGAAATGAGTTGTGTCATCACTAATATGGACACACTAATATGGACCACCTCTTCCCACAGGTAAAAAAAAAAAAGGAACTTCTACCTAGAAATAAGTAAATTCACAGGAGCATTGATGACAATTCAACACAAACAAGACCTGAGAGAGGAAAGTTTTTTCATATGAACATCATCGTTGTTTAACATCCATTTTCCATGCTGGCATGATGAGCTGGATGGATTGACACAGAGCTGACCAGCTGGGGAGCCGTCCAGACTCCAATTGTCTGTTGTGGCATGTTTTCTATGGCTGGATGCCTTTCCTAATGTCAACCACTTTACAGAGTGTGCTGGGTGCTTTTTACGTGCCACCAGCATGGGTGCGTTAATGCAGCACATAAGACATGAAACATATGATCTGAAATCCACAAAGGAGGCAGAATAGAGGATGCCCTCAAAATAATTGGAGGCAAGATACAAGGCAGAGCTGAAAAAGCAGGGATCCAACTAGAGAGAAACATAAAAGACAGCTCAAAATGAAGAACAATAAAGGTTGTCAATGGATTATGCTTCATAAGGAGCTATGGTCTTACATAAAGAAGACTAAATAACTAGTTTGGGAGGAAGTTTCTTAATTATAAGTTGAGAGGCAGTACCCATGGCTTTTTCGCAAGGCCTCCACAACTGGTGGGAAAAAAGAGAGGAAGAAACTATGGCTAATGAGTTATCCTTACATCAGCAACTTGATTTAAAGGCTTGCAGTAGTGTAAATCCACTAAAGGTATCCAAGAACCAAATGTTGTGAATGTTCTTTTTTATGTTCTAAGCTGAATGTAAAGCCTTATTTTAACCTTCAACAACCCAGAGTGCTTAAAACAAGTACCAGCCAAATACTGGAATCAATCTGAATGCCTGTGCTCTTCCACCAAAATGTGTGACATGTCATATCACCAAAGACTAGATCTTAGATGCCCCATTGTTCTACAATCATGGCAGCTGAGAATTTACAACAGACTTTAATTAATTTAGACCACATAGGGTGAACAACAAACTTTATTTTTGTTGGCGTATATAGAAGACAATATTACAAGTGAGGTGTGTCAACAGCAAGAAGAAATATCAAGATATCATATCTAGGACAACATTGAAGAATTTATGAAACTAAGAGCAGCTTCTCTTAAACGTTTAGCAAAATTGAGATGCTATACACTTATGATGGAAGAGACCAGTAAAGCTCAGAGATTTCAAAACATAAATACAACAGCAGATGGAATGCATAAGTATGAGGATAAAACGATGATGATGATAGTGGTACTGGATTTTTAAATCAGTCTCAAATCACAACCAACCATCTTTTAATAAAAAAAAAAGACATACTGGATAATGTATTAATTTAAACTATGAATGAAAACATTGAAGATTAAGGCTACAACATCTCAGCTTAGGTTTGTTGGCTTGATTAAAATCAACTTGAAGCTAAATTAAGGCAGTCATAAGACAATAATGGGGAAATGAGGGGACCACAAACCAATGAGAGAGTGCTATGAACTGACAAGGGAGCCTTGAGATGAGGAGGATTCAACATGGTCACTTAACTTACTAAAAAGTGCAACCAAATCTCTTAAATAACAACCTATAATATTTGAAAAGGAATGACATATTCAATAATGAAGTCCTGGAAATATAAAAAGACAGCATAATCATGAGAGGAACACCTTTGATTGTAAGTGTTTGATTTAGAGCTAGCTAAGCAGCAACACTGTGCTGGGGTGTACATCTGAGACATGTGCTGAAGACAGTCAATTCTTGTGGCTACAACTAGAGAGATATAGAAAGTAAGGGAGAAAGATCACAGTATTTTTTTCTCTTTATACGTGTGCTAGTATGTACACACTAATGTGAGTGTTCACATACATGCATTGTTATATGCACAGATTCAAGAGTCATCTTGACTGCATGTGTCTGTGAAATACATGCTTGTGCAAGTTAAGCTGTAAGAAGGTGAGTAAATATAGGATCAGTTAATGAAAATAACAGGGTTTATTACTATACACTTCAATAAAGCAGTGAGCTGGCAGAATCATTAGCATGATGGACAAAATGCTTAGAGGTATTTCGTCTGCCGCTACATTCTGAGTTCAAACTGCGCCATGGTCAACTTTGCCTTTCATCCTTTCAGGGTAAATAAATTAAGTACCAGTTGCAAACTGGGTCAATCTAATCGACTGGCTCCCTCCCCAAAATTTCAGGCCCTGTGCCAATAGTAGATAGGATTAATATTAACTTCAATACTGAGTTTATTAATATTAACTTCAATACCGAGTTTATTAATATTAACTTCAATACCGAGTTTATTAATATTAACTTCAATACCGAGTTTATTAATATTAACTTCAATACCGAGTTTATTAATATTAACTTCAATACCGAGTTTATTAATATTAACTTCAATACCGAGTTTATTAATATTAACTTCAATACCGAGTTTATTAATATTAACTTCAATACCGAGTTTATTAATATTAACTTCAATACCGTGTTTATTAATATTAACTTCAATACCGTGTTTATTAATATTAACTTCAATACCGAGTTTATTAATATTAACTTCAATACCGAGTTTATTAATATTAACTTCAATACCGAGTTTATTAATATTAACTTCAATACCGAGTTTATTAATATTAACTTCAATACCGAGTTTATTAATATTAACTTCAATACCGAGTTTATTAATATTAACTTCAATACCGAGTTTATTAATATTAACTTCAATACCGAGTTTATTAATATTAACTTCAATACCGAGTTTATTAATATTAACTTCAATACCGAGTTTATTAATATTAACTTCAATACCGAGTTTATTAATATTAACTTCAATACTGTGTTTATTAATATTAACTTCAATACTGTGTTTATTAATATTAACTTCAATACTGTGTTTATTAATATTAACTTCAATACCGAGTTTATTAATATTAACTTCAATACCGAGTTTATTAATATTAACTTCAATACTGTGTTTAATATTAACTTCAATACTGAGTTTATTAATATTAACTTCAATACCGAGTTTATTAATATTAACTTCAATACTGTGTTTAATATTAACTTCAATACCGAGTTTATTAATATTAACTTCAATACTGTGTTTAATAATAACTTCAATACCGAGTTTATTAATATTAACTTCAATACTGTGTTTAATATTAACTTCAATACCGAGTTTATTAATATTAACTTCAATACTGTGTTTAATATTAACTTCAATACCGAGTTTATTAATATTAACTTCAATACCGAGTTTATTAATATTAACTTCAATACCGAGTTTATTAATATTAACTTCAATACTGTGTTTAATATTACCTTCAATACTGAGTTTATTAATATTAACTTCAATACTGTGTTTATTAATATTAACTTCAATACCGAGTTTATTAATATTAACTTCAATACTGTGTTTATTAATATTAACTTCAATATTGTGTTTATTAATATTAACTTCAATACCGAGTTTATTAATATTAACTTCAATACCGAGTTTATTAATATTAACTTCAATACCGAGTTTATTAATATTAACTTCAATACCGAGTTTATTAATATTAACTTCAATACCGAGTTTATTAATATTAACTTCAATACCGAGTTTATTAATATTAACTTCAATACCGAGTTTATTAATATTAACTTCAATACCGAGTTTATTAATATTAACTTCGATACCGAGTTTATTAATATTAACTTCGATACCGAGTTTATTAATATTAACTTCAATACCGAGTTTATTAATATTAACTTCAATACTGTGTTTATTAATATTAACTTCAATACTGTGTTTAATATTAACTTCAATACTGTGTTTAATATTAACTTCAATACTGTGTTTAATATTAACTTCAATACTGAGTTTATTAATATTAACTTCAATACCGAGTTTATTAATATTAACTTCAATACCGAGTTTATTAATATTAACTTCAATACTGTGTTTAATATTAACTTCAATACTGAGTTTATTAATATTAACTTCAATACCGAGTTTATTAATATTAACTTCAATACTGTGTTTAATATTAACTTCAATACCGAGTTTATTAATATTAACTTCAATACTGTGTTTAATATTAACTTCAATACCGAGTTTATTAATATTAACTTCAATACTGTGTTTAATATTAACTTCAATACTGAGTTTATTAATATTAACTTCAATACCGAGTTTATTAATATTAACTTCAATACTGTGTTTAATATTAACTTCAATACTGAGTTTATTAATATTAACTTCAATACTGAGTTTATTAATATTAACTTCAATACCGTGTTTATTAATATTAACTTCAATACCGAGTTTATTAATATTAACTTCAATACCGAGTTTATTAATATTAACTTCAATACCGAGTTTATTAATATTAACTTCAATACCGAGTTTATTAATATTAACTTCAATACCGAGTTTATTAATATTAACTTCAATACTGTGTTTATTAATATTAACTTCAATACCGAGTTCAATACTGAGTTTGTTAACTTCAATACTGAGTTATACCATTTCTGAAAAGTTAAAAGCAAAAAATTTCTTTCAAAGTGGAGCCGATGCAAGGGGTTTGGACTTGCTTCAAGACTGACTGCAAAGACTGATACATAAGTGATAACAGTAGATAAGTCACACTCCATTCAATGTATTTATAAGCATAATAAATTACATGTATACATTGCATACATATATGTACATAGGATAGTGTGAGCATAGAAGTTTGTGTATGTGTGTGTAGATAGTTGAGTATGGAGGGATCATTGTGTGTATATCTATGTGTGAATATTTGGGCTGGTGGTAATATGCACATGCATGCTAGCATGTGTTTATAAATATTTTAGTTTCAACTTTTGAATTGTATGCTATAACTGTAAATTATGTACATACTAATGTGAATTAATTGTAAACTGTAAATTATAATATTGTCACTCCTTGCCAATATAATCTAACAAAGTCCCAAAAACATAGCATTGTGGTTTTAAATTCTAAGCTTGGCACAAAGAAATTAATTGGTGCTATTAAACTGCCACTATTAACTGTCTTTAACATACAGCATCTAATAGGATTACAGCTGGCCAGTAAAGAACTACATATGATGGGGAGGGGGGGGGATGGTGAACGTAAATAAATTTATGAGACTGCATATTGTTACAAGCACATTTGCAGCAGAATTGAATTCTGCTTAAGCAGTCATTTTTGTTTCATTAACACAGATGCATGTGTGGCAAGAAGTTTGCTTCCCAAATGCATTGTTTTTAGTCCAGCCCCACTATGTGACACTTGGGGCAATTATTTTCTACTATAGCCCAAAGCCAACTAATGTTTTGTGAGTGAATTTGGAAGATGGAAACTGTAAAATCCTGTCATAATATATATATATATATATATATATATATATATATACAATTAAACCTTGGGAGAGGCATTATGCCGGTAATAAACACACGCACTGGTTCAGTCCTTTATTAATTTATATAATTTTTTGTTAAATTATTTCATTGCACTCTTGCAATCTCTTCAGTAACTTGTCTCTCCACTTCCATTTATTTTGAATGTATGATCTGGCGTTGTTTTGGCGTTGTTTCAAAACTGTTCGGTATGAGCATGTGAGTGTGTGCAAGCTCGTATGTGTGCACGCTCATATGTGTGCACGCACTTATGTGTTCGTGCTTATATGTAAGTATGTGCGTCCATATGTGTGTTTGTAATATATATATATATATTGTTGCTATACTCTTTTACTCTTTTACTTGTTTCAGTCATTTGACTGCGGCCATGCTGAAGCACCGCCTTTAGTCGAGCAAATCGATCCCAGGACTTATTCTTTGTAAGCCTAGTACTTATTCTATCGGTCTCTTTTGCCGAACCGCTAAGTGACGGGGACATAAACACACCAGCATCGGTTGTCAAGTAATGCTAGGGGGACAAACACAGATACACAGACATACACATATATATATATATATATATATATATATATATCCATATATATACGACAGGCTTCTTTCAGTTTCCATCTACCAAATCCACTCACAAGGCTTTGGTCGGCTCGAGGCTATAGTAGAAGACACTTGCCCAAGATGTCATGCAGTGGGACTGAACCCGGAACTATGTGGTTGGTAAGCAAGCTACTTACCACACAGCCACTCCTGCGCCTATCTAAGACAGGTTTCTTTAAGTTTCCGTCTACCAAATCCACTCACAAGGCTTTGGTCGGCCTGAGGCTAGAGTAGAAAACACTTGCCCAAGGTACCATGCAGTGGGACTGAACACGGAACCATGTGGTTCGTAAGCAAATCACTTACCACACAGCCACTCCTACACGTGATGTTTTTACATTCATTTTTTAATGAAGAAGTATGATTTATCTAACAAGCACACACAGTAGGTCTTGAAAGTATGGCATGAAGACAGACAATAAATAGTTTTATGTTTTTCTGTTTATGCTGTTCTTTAGGCTTAGGTCAGTGCTGGTTGTTCAAAAATATTTCAGGTGGAATTACTACGTTCTATTCTCAGAGATAGTATACCTAAAACAACATTATTTAATGTTGTCATTCATCTTTTTGTTTTAATATGGTAAGGTGATTTGAAGGAAATTTGACTGCTATTTCTAGCATGTCAAGTAACTACAAAGGTCACAGCAGTAGCATGCTGTATTTGTTTGTCTACACCTGTGTGTGCTTGTTTGTATATTTGCAATTGTGTGTATGTGTGTGTGTGTGTGTTTGCAAGAATGTGTGTGTGCGTGTGTGTTTGCAAGAATGTGTGTGCATGTGTGCTTGCAAGAATGTGTGTGCATGTGTGCTTGCAAGAATGTGTGTGAGTGTGTATTTGCAAGAATGTGTGTGTGTGTGTGTGTGTTTGCAAGAAAGTGTGTGTTTCTGTGTGTCTGCAAGAATTTGTGTGTGCGTGTGTGTGTGTGTCTGCAAGAATGTGTGTGTGTGGGTGTGTGTGTGTCTGCAAGAATGTGTGTGTGTGTCTGTTTGCAAGAATGTGTGCGTGTGTGTTTGCAAGAATGTGTGTGTGTGTGTGTGTGTTTGCAAGAATGTGTGTGTGTGTGTGTGTGTGTGTATTCACAAGAGTGTGGTGTGTGTGTATTTGCAAGAGTGTGGTGTTTGTGTGTGTTTGCAAGAATGTGTGTGTATGTGTTTACGTGTATGTGTGCATTTGAATATGTGCATGTGTGCGTGTGCATGTATGTATATTCTGGAGAGTACATACCAAAGTAGTGTATGTTTACATAGGTGCATTCCCAAAGGTTCATGAGTGCATCTGGACTAAATTTGGTTACAAGAAGACATGCATGTGTAAATACATGCATATGTGCATGAGTAGAATTATCTGAAGTTGTCTCCCGTGTGTTAACATTTGAATGTATTTATGAGCATTTGCAATTATAGGTGTACATTATGAATGGCTGTGTGGTAAGAAGCTTGCTTATCAACCACATGGTTCTGGGTTCAGTCCCACTGCGTGGCACCTTGGGCAAGTGTCTTCCACTATACCCTCAGGCCAACCAAAGCCTTGTGAGTGGATTTGGTAGACAGAAACTGAAAGAAGTCTGTCATATATATGGTATGTGTGTGTGTGTGTGTGTGTGTGTGTGTTTGTCCCCCCAACATCACTTGACAACCAATGCTGGTGTGTTCATGTCCCTGTAACTTAATGGTTCAGCAAAAGACACCGATAGAACAAGTACTAGGCTTACAAAGAATAAGTCCTATGGCCGATTTGCTTGACTAAAGGCTGTGCTCCAGCATGACCGCAGTCAAATGACTGAAACAAGTAAATGAGTAAAAGAGTAAAATTTCAAATGCTTTGACCACAGTAAGCAACTATGAACAGGTTTTGTGGCCGCATTGAACTAAACTATAATAGATATGTGGCAATGAAATTTAAGAAGAGGAAGAGAGAAAAGACTAACACAGTACTAAATAAATCCAGCTAATCTAAGCCTGTGTGCCACAACTGGTATGTCATGGCACACTGGTGTGCTGCACTATAACCTGAATATAATATTTTTCCCTACACTTTTAATGATATTTTTAGTTCAGATGTGCCACTGAATTTTGAAAAGATATTAAGTGTACTGCAAGTGGAAAAAATGGCTGCAGAGCACCGATCTAAACAACCATGATTACGTAACTTCATTCAGCTATCCCACTAGAAGTTTAGCACTGGATGGCTACATAACAATTGTAATTCTCTGCTCAGTTGTCACTGTTTTTGCTGAATGTGCTACTCCCAATTATATTATACAGGCATAGAAGTGGCTGTGTGGCAAGTAGCTGGCTTACCAACCACATGGTTCTGGGTTAAGTCCCACTGTGTGGTACCATGGGCCGACCCAAGCCTTGTGAGTGGATTTGGTAAACGGAAACTGAAAGAAGCACGTCATGTGTGTGTGCGTGTGTGCGTGTGTCCAACATCACTTGACAATCAATGCTGGTATGTTTACGTCCCCGTAATTTAGCAGTTCGGCAAAAGTGACCAATAGAATAAGTAGTAGGCTTACAAAGAATAAGTCGTGGGGTCGATTTTCTCGACTAAAGGCGGTGCTCCAGCATGGCCACAGTCAAATGACGGAAAGAAGTAATAGAGTAAGAGAGTAAAGAGTATTGTGTTCAAGATATTATGGAATGAATATGTAAAACCATATTGCCTCTCAGAGATTTGTTATCTATGGTATGTAAGAGAAAAGAAGATACGAAAAACAGGAGGAATAAAAGGAATGAAAAGTTTAAAAAATGAAACTAAAATGATTAAAAGATAAAAGCAAAAACAAAACAGAAGATCCGGGCTAAAGGAATAGGGAAAAGGTAGAGGAGAAAAGGAAATAGAGTCAAAAGCATGATGTGCTATATTTTAGTTTCTATTAGACCCAGAAAGCATTATAAGAAGAGGTGATTAACTCCAATTTTCATAGTATTTAAGTGGATGAGAGAGATACAGTTCCTCACAGATAGGAAACCATTCTATACCAGGAAAACATTTTCAGACCTTCCCAACTCATATGTGAACAAAGACAGATGATGTCGACAATTACCAAGAAAAAAAAAAAAATGCTTCCGTCAGAATTTTAACCCCTAAAGGCATTAGCAAAACCTTTAACTCATTATCGCTCCCCCTCATCCCACTACCCAGGATTTAAAAACACATCTATATATATATATATATCCTGAAGACAGAGAACAATGAAAAACAAATATATAATAAAAAAAGTAGTAAGCGGGAATTCCCAACTAGTTTAAAATTATATCATTCTGCTTGTGCCTGTCTGTCTTTTCCGGGTATTACACTTATGTCATCAAGGGTGAGTAGGTGGGTAGGCAGGTAGGTAGGTGGTTAGACAGATTGATTGGTTTATCGATTGCCCCTTCAGTACTACCTACGTGCATTTTCACTTCTCGAGAATCAAATGTTTTAGAAAAATATACAATTTCACCATATAATTTTCAAACTATGGAATTTCCATTGGCGTTGCTAGTAAACATACATAAATGTACTTACTAAATAAAAAAGATCACATTCTAAATCTTTGAACATTGGCTTTAATATAAGCTTCACAAATAGAAAAAATATATTTTGACCCATACAAGCTTGAAAAG
Organism: Octopus bimaculoides; assembly: GCF_046866305.1. Taxonomy (NCBI): domain Eukaryota; kingdom Metazoa; phylum Mollusca; class Cephalopoda; order Octopoda; family Octopodidae; genus Octopus; species Octopus bimaculoides. Next base: position 104,977,694 of record NC_142932.1, on the reverse strand, counting down.
TTGGTACATCAGCTAACCCCGTTTTAACACCGGCGTTTCGAAGAGCTGGGTAATGTATCATCATCATCATCATCATCATCATCATCATCATCGTTTAACGTCCGCTTTCCATGCTAGCATGGGTTGGACGATTTGACTGAGGACTGGTGAAACCGGATGGCAACACCAGGCTCCAGTCTAATTTGGCAGAGTTTCTACAGCTGGATGCCCTTCCTAACGCCAACCACTCAGAGAGTGTAGTGGGTGCTTTTACGTGTCACCCGCACGAAAACGGCCACGCTCGAAATGGTGTATTTTATGTGCCACCCGCACAAGCCAGTCCAGAGGCACTGGCAACGATCTCGCTCGAAAATCCTACGGGAGCCAGTCAGGCGGTACTGGCAACGGCCACGCTCAAAATGGTGCATCTCATGTGCCACCCGCACAAGAACCAGTCCAGGGGCACTGGCAACGATCTTACTTGGCTTGCCGGGTCTTCTCACGCACAGCACATTTCCAAAGGTCTCGGTCAGTAGTCATCGCCTCGGTGAGGCCCAATGTACGAAGGTCTTGCCTCACCACCTCAGCCCAGGTCTTCCTGGGCCTACCTCTTCCACGGGTTCCCTCAACTGTTAGGGTGTGGCACTTTTTCACGCAGCTATCCTCATCCATTCTCACCACATGTCCATACCAGCGCAATCGTCTCTCTTGCACACCACAACTGATGCTTCTAATGTTCAGCTTTTCTCTCAAGATACTTACACTCTGACGGGTATTCACATTGACATTACACATCCAACGGAGCATACTGGCTTCATTCCTTGCGAGCTTACGTATGTCCTCAGCAGTTACAGCCCATGTTTCACTGTCATGTAGCATGGCTGTTCGTACGCATGCGTCATACAGTCTGCCTTTTACTCTGAGTGAGAGTCCCTTTGTCGCCAGCAGGGGTAAGAGCTCTCTAAACTTCAATTCTAGACCTTGCTTCCACACCTGAAACTTCTCTAGTTCTGATAGTGACTCCGCAATTAGGGCAAGGTCATCAGCATAGAGGAGCTCCCAGGGGCAACCTGTCTTGAACTCCTCTGTGATTGCCTGGAGGACTATGATAAATAAGAGGGGGCTGAGGACGGAACCTTGGTGGACCCCTACCTCTACCCGGAATTCATTGCTGTACTCATTTCCAACCCTCACCTTACTGGCAGCATCTCTGTACATGGCTCGCACAGCTCTCACTAACCATTCTTCTATCCCAAGTTTCCTCATTGACCACCAGATAAGGGATTGGGGGACCCTGTCAAAGGCTTTCTCCATGTCAACGAAAGCCAGGTACAGAGGTTTATCCTTAGCTAGGTATTTCTCCTGCAACTGTCTCACTAGAAATAAGGCATCAGTAGTGCTTTTACCTGGCACGAACCCAAACTGCATCTCATCTAAATTGATTCGCTCCCTAATTAGTTGGGCTATGACCCTCTCTGTAACTTTCATAACCTGATCTAACAGCTTGATGCCTCTGTAATTATTTGTATCTAAAGCGTCACCTTTACCTTTGTAGCAGTTGACTATGATGCTGCTACACCAGTCATTGGGTATGACTCCTTCGTGTATCACCTGGTTCGTAATACGGGTGACTAGGCTATAGCCAACACTGCCAGATATTTTGAGCATCTCTGCAGTGATTCCTGATGGGCCGGGGGCTTTCCCGGTCTTCATACTCTTAATTGCTTTATCTACCCTGGTACTATCAACTCGGATAGCTGGTCCCTCTATTGAGTCGACATACGGCAGGCTCTCTTTCTCCCATTCATTCTCTTTATTAAGCAATCTATCGTAGTGGCATCTCCAGACCTCTTTCTTTGCATCCTCATTTAGTGCAAGCGTACCATCATCCATGCGAACACATTTCTCTCCTACAACATCACTATTCTCTCTCCTACACTGTCTTGCAACACAAAATACCTCGAGTCTTTGGTCCTCACGGCGCAGAACATTGGCAAATCTTTCCTTATCTGCTTCCCCTCTGGCTAAATAAACCTGTCGCCTAGCCTCCCTTCTGGCACATTGGTACAATTCCCTGCTACCACCGTTCTTCCAGTCCTTCCAAGCCTGTTTCTTTTGTCTAATAGCCCTGTCTACCTCCTTGTTCCACCACCACGTTACTCTGGGTCAGGAGGGGACCTTACACCACCCACAAATCTGGTCGGTGGCTTTCAACAGGTTGTCCCGCAGAAATCTCCAATTGTCTTCCACGTTGTATGATGCTATATCCCCTTCTATTTCGTTAAATGCTTCAAGTAACTTGTCTCTAAGTCTCTGTCCGTTTGCAGGGTCTTTAAGCTTCCACACCCTTCTCCTCCAAGCCTGTCTAATTCTGGGCACCCATTTTGCCTTGATCCCAAAGTCGCTAACTACTAATCTATGTTGTGGGGTACATTCTTCGCCAGGGTAGGTTTTGGCATTTATAAGCCGCCCTCTTTCCCTATTTCTGGCGAGGATGTAGTCGATTTGGCTAGAGTGTCTGCCGGAGCGGTAGGTGACTAGGTGACTGGCAGGTTTCCTGAAGTTGGTATTGCAGACCATAAGATCGGTTGCATCACAGAACTCCAGCAGTCTGGTTCCCTCCTCGTTGTGGGAACCGAAGCCATAGCCTCCATGTATGCCATGGAAGCCTCCAGCACGACGTCCGACATGACCGTTGGTATATATATATATATATATATATATATATATATATATATACATACATACATACATACATACATACATATATATATATATATATATAAATGGAACAAAACCACAATAGAGGGCATTAAAACATTCAGACAGATAGACAACACAAAGGCAGACAAGACAAGCAACAATTAGAAGGACAGGCAAAAAGGACAGGTCGTTCTTGGCTTTCTTTCTTCAGTCAAGTACCAGAAGTCACAACCATTTCAGACAGTTACACTTGAGATGGTTCGATCTGGTTGTCCCCCAAAAAGTCTAAGCTAAGAGAATTAGACCCCTTTGTAAGAAAGCTAGCGAATGTGTACAGCAACAAAGACAAAAAAAAAACAAACAAGCCAAAAAAAAGAACAAAGAACATGATACAGAATTACGAATACAAACAACAAGAAATAACAACAGGCGTCTTTCGACTGAGAACAATTCAAATTGAGCTGAGGTGTATGGAGTGAAAGCGTAAAGGCAGGAACATGGGAGATGGACACAAGACGTATTGACGGTCGGCAATCAGGCCAAGAAAGAATATGTATATAGATATATAATATCAAATAGGTTTTAAAATGCATGAGTTGTTTATGGAGTGCTCATAGAGAGCCAATTCGAAAAAATATAGCTTAGAGAAAATTGAAAATGCAAATCTTAGGCAACATATTCCGAAATGCATAAATGAAAACCTTTTCAATCAAAGTAGTTGCATGATTTAAGCTGATGTGTATAAATACATACAATTCATGTAAAGGTATGAAGATTCTCTTAGGGTATAAAGAATAAGGGTACAAAGAATTACATATAAATAAAAATTACATGTAGTTGTAGTGTATATGTAATTCTATGTATTTTTATATATATTTTTATATTTCCTCTATATTTTTATGTATGTCTGGTTTTAATCTTTATACTCTTGGAGAATCTTCATACCTGTACATGCATGATTTATGCTGATGTGTACAAATATAAATTATTCAACTACTTTGAATGTTTTCATTTATGTGTTCAGGAATCTGTTTCACTGCCTAAGATTTGCATTTACAATTTTCTGTTTTATATATATATATATATATATATATTGTAATAAAAAATAAAATAAAGTTATTTTTCATGGGGCTGGGGTCATCCCAGATTAGTGGTCGCAGAGATATCATGCTTAGAGCTGACTGGGTCCACTAGTGCTCTGCACCACTGGCGGTCCCATGCCAGCCTCTCTGCATCCAATATTGGCAAACAATTTTGCAATATTAAGTTGTATAGGAAAATATGTGCCTTACATCTGTAGATGAAGATAACTATCATACAATTTTATAGAGATCTCTGTTCCTATGATCAGACAAACATAGACCAATTGTCTCAACTTCATTGTTGAAGTTTATGAAGCAAATCCATCTTTATGACTTTTATGAGCATTTTTCTATGCTTCTATGGATGGATTCATCAGTTTGCTTGTTCTTTTTTTTTCCAAGCAATTATTATTTAATAGTGAGATAGACATTCTATACTACCCACACAGGTGGAATGAAATCTATAATTGACAGTCAGACAAACTGAGGCACACAGAGTCATGTTACATGCCTTCACGGAATATGACTTTTATCAAGAATAAAGTAAAAGACAATCGCCCAAGATGCAAAGTGTGGGATCAAACATGGGACCTCACAATTCTGAAGCAAACCTCTTAACACCACTACCCCTACCACCTGGCCTATATGTATGCAAATATTTCAGCAATACATATTAGAAAATTATGCAAGCATCAATAAGAAAACTGATAATCAGCACTTTTTAATAAAAATACCACACCTTGTGATATTTGTTCCAGACAAGTTACCCAGACAATCCCTTGGGAGTCTAACAAACAACTGTTCATTAATAAATATATACCAAGTCTCAATAAAATTGAAATTATAGAAAAACAAAAGACAAAGACGGGTGTGTGAACAACAAGCAAGTGTATTAGTTTGACACTCGGGAAAATGAAGAAGTCTTTTACATTTTGAGCCTACGCACTTCAACAGAAAGAAATAAGAAATAAACAAAGAGAGAATGAAAAAATGTGTAGAGTCCAGCAGTCCTAAACAAAGGTGCCACCTTAGTATCAATGATATAATCCTTTCTATTATAGGCACAAAGCCTGAAATTTGGGGGGTGAGCGAGCTGATTACATCAACCCCAGTACATGACTGATACTTATTTTATCAACCCTGGAACATAAAAAACATGCAAACAAAATTATTCCAAGAAAAATTCCCTAAATGTAGGGAAAATCTTTTAGGGTTACTCATAGGAACACCAAAATCCATGATTACTCTGACCACTAAATCAAGTGCACACTCCCAGTTGTCCTCCTCTACTAGTCTACAGCTATATACTTAGAGCAGGTCCATTCACTCAGACCATGCTCACCAATTTCATCCACTTTACAACAAATTTGCTAAGAGGTAGCACTGTCCTCTCCACTCTCATCTTCTTTTCAAGTGGAACTCAAAAAGGTGTCTGCTTTCAGCCCTTTCATTCTTGTCTACTACGCAGCCTCTTTTGCCAAGACCACTAGACAGATGAAAACTGCCTACCCTTCTCAACCAAAGAAAGGCAGCATAATGGACTTAGCGGAGTCCATTGTGAAGATCAACTGAAAGCAAGATCTGGCCTACACATGACAGCAGCTGTTTGACATATCTCCACAAGTCAGCAATGCTCAAATACTAATTGAATGCATGCTGAACAGTTTCATTTACTTACATGCATCTCAGTTAGGCCTAAGCTGACAGCATATCGATGTCTGTGGAGGTTATTTCAAACTGGCAATGTTCACCGCTAGGCCAGATATTTCTGGAAATTATCCATGGATCCTAGTTTTAAAATTCTCCAAAAATAGACCAACCAGTTGATTTTCATCACTGCGCAAGAATGTTGGCACTTTTTCTAACCATTGAGACCCCCTTCAGTTTCGGTCATCACTGACCATGGGATTGCACCTAGAAAGTTACCCTCCCAGGCACAAGTCCGGGCAAGGTAGTTTATCGAATACCAGAAGCCACCCATGCATACCGGTCTCCCCTCTCCAGTGTTATCCAAGGGAAAGGCAAAGGCTGATACAGCTTGGCACCTGTGACATCGCAACTCATTTCTACAGCTGAGTGAACTTGGAGCAACGTGAAATAAAGTGTCTTGCTCAAGAACACAACACACAGCCCGGTTCAGGATTTGAACTCACAACCTCATGATCGTAAGCTCGACGCTCTAACGACTGAGCCATGCGCCTTCACTTCTAACCGTTAATCCTCTACTTAATGCTAATATGGAATATCCACCTACTGCATTGCCAAAATGGTAGAGGGTTGTGATACCAAGCATCCTGTTGCTTGATCCAGGACTGTAGCTCTGTTAAAGAGACGGGCTGTGGAGAAATGTGTCTAACAAATGACAACCAGACTTATTCAACATCAAGGGATTTCTATTGCAGCTACAAAGCATGCTTGCACATCATCAGCCACAGCATACCTGGTATTTTACACAGTAAGTATTGATGGTGATGCAGCACCTTTATGGAAAGGAATGTGTCCTTTCCATAAAAAGTAAAAGAGCAGACATTTCAGTGCGGTCAGACATAGACTGGGGCAAAGCACAATGGACAAGTAGTAATAGATGACAAAAGTGCCAAACTACAAGCCTACTGACTTTTCCTAGTTGTAATAATAATAATAATAAAAATAATAATAATAATAATAATAATAATCCTTTCTATGATAAGTACAAGGCCAGCATTTTTAGGGGAAGAAGTAAGTCGAATACATCAACCGCAGGGTTTTATTGTTACTTATTTTACCAATCCTGAAAGGATGAAAGGCAAAGTCAACTGTGACAGAATTTGAACTCAGAACGTAAAGGGTAGGAAGAAATGTTGTTAAGCATTTTGTCTGACATGCTCATGGTTCAGCCATCTTCTTACCTTAATAATAAAGTAACTTAGGCACAATCCCAGTATTCAACTGGTACTTATTTTACCAATCACAAAAGGATGAAAGGTAAAGCTGGCCCTGGTGGAATTTAGTTGGAAGAAATGCCAATTTGTCTGGCATGCTACAAGGCAAGATTTGAAATAATAATGATAATAATAGTAGTTTCTAACAGAGACACTATGCCACAAACTCTGTATCGAAAGGAACAGCCAATTAGATCAATACCCAATACGCAACTGGTACTTATTTAACAGGTACAGGAGTGGCTGTGTGGTAAGTAGTTTGCTTACCAACCACATGGTTCCAAGTTCAGTTCCACTGCGTGGCACTTTGGGCAAGTGTCTTCTACTATAGCCTTGGGCCGACCAAAGCCTTGAGTGGATTTGGTAGATGGAAACTGAAAGAAGCCTGTTGTATATATGTATATGTATATATATGTGTGTTTGTGTGACTGTGTTTGTCCCCCCCCCAACATCGCTTAACAACCGATGCTTGTGTGTTTACATCCCCGTAACTTAGTTGTTCAGCAAAAGAGACCAATAGAATAAGTACCAGGCTTACAAAAAATAAGTACTGGGGTCGATTTGCTCGACTAAAGGTGGTGCTCCAGCATGGCCGCAGTCAAATGACTGAAACAAGTAAAAGAGTAAAAGAGACCTTGCAAAGATGAAAGACAAAAATCAATCCTAATGAGATTTGAACTCAGAACCATAATTAAATACTGCATGGCAGTTATGTTTGATGCACAAACAATTCTGCCAATGCCCTACCAGAGTAGGAAAATTAAAGAGCAAATTTAGTCAATTAAATAAACACCATACTTAACTGGAACACGGTTTTAACAATAAAACATATAGAACCATCAAAGTACCAGGATGATAAGCCAAGTCAACTTTAGTAAGATTTGAACTCAGAATGTAAAGGGCCACAAACATTTAGTCCAACAATCTAATAATTTTCATCATCATCATCATCATCATCATCGTTTAACGTCCGCCTTCCATGCTAGCATGGGTTGGACGATTTGACTGAGGACTGGTGAAACCGGATGGCAACACCAGGCTCCAATCTAATTTGGCAGAGTTTCTACAGCTGGATGCCCTTCCTAACGCCAACCACTCAGAGAGTGTAGTGGGTGCTTTTACGTGTCACCCACACGAAGGCCAGTCAGGCGGTACTGGCAACGGCCACGCTCGAAATGGTGTCTTTTATGTGTCACCCGCACAAGAGCCAGTCCAGGGGCACCGGCAACGATCTCGCTCGAAAAACCTCATGTGTCACCCGCACAGGAGCCGGCCCAGGGGCATCGGCAACGATCTCGCTCGAAAGAATTCATGTGTCGCCTGCACATGAGCCAGTCCAGGGGCACTGGCAACGATCCCGCTCAAAACATTTCATGTGTCACCCGCACAAGAGCCAGTCCGGGGGCACTGGCAACGATCTCGCTCGAAAGTTATCATGTGTCGCCCACACATGAGCCAGTCCAGGGGCACTGGCAACGATCCCGCTCGAAAGATTTCATGTGTTGCCCGCACATGAGCCAGTCCGGGGGCACCGGCAACGATCTTGCTCGAAAAAACCTCATGTGTCGCCCGCACATGAACCAGTCCAGGGGCACTGGCATCGATCCCGCTCGAAAGATTTCATGTGTCGCCTGCACATGAGCCAGTTCAGGGGCACTGGCAACGATCCCGCTCGAAATATTTCATGTGTCACCCGTACATGAGCCAGTCCAGGGGCACCTGCAACAATCTCACTCGAAAAACCTCGTGTCACCCGCACAAGAGCCAGTCCAGGGGCACTGGCAACGATCTCGCACGAAAGATATCATGTGTCACCCCAAACCAATTTCAAATGATAAAGAATAACTTGAAAAACATTAAGCTGCTATTTCTCACAGGTCAAGTGACACTATACAGACATTACATACTCATTCTGTCTCTCTCACGCATTAGCTTTTTTTTGTTTTTTTTAGGTTTCGTTTAATGAGTTAATGTTTAGAATACAATTACAAGAGGTTCTTACATAAAACAGTAATGGAATAATTTTTTTACAACTAACTAATAGATTACTACAAGTAGTTTTGAGTGGTTTGACACAAATAGAAATGATTTTATAATGAAAACATTCCCTCAAAGAATTTTTTGTAGTGGTATGATAGAGACCTCTTCAAATATTTGTAAATGGAAAAACAGAAAAGTAAACATGCAGTAATACTTAGCTAATCATCACTATCCCTATATATAAGTCAGAAGAACAAAAGCATGATTACATTACAAACAGTTATCAGGTGCAGGCATGGCTGTGAGGTTAAGAAGTTTGCTTCCCAACCATTTGACCTTGGGTTCAGTCCTGCTGCACAGCACCTTGGGAAAATGTCTTCTACTATAGCCCCAAATTGATCAAAACCTTACAAGTGGATGGTAACAAAAAGAAGCCCTTTGTATATGTGCAGTTGGATGGATAGAGATAGATAGATAGATAGATAGATAGAGATAGATAGATAGATAGATAGACAACTGGTGTTAATTTTATTGCATCCTGCAACTTGGCAGTTCAGCAAAAGAGACCACTAAAGTCAGTACCAGGCTTCAAAACAAGTACTAGAGTCAATTTGTTTGATTAAACCTTTCAAAGCAGTACCCCTGTATGACCACAGTTTAATAACTGAAACAAGATAAAAGATAAAAGATATATCAACTAGCACTTAAAATGCCAGAGTTTAAATTCCAAAATGGCTAACTCCATGGAATAAAATACATACTGATAAGTGACCCAACATGCAAGTCCCTACATGGTTATTCAACCTGCTAGAAATAATAGCCAAATGTCCCTCAAATCACATATAGGATAATGTCCTTGATATAAAGATAAGATGCCCCAAAAGGAATTCTTTTTACCACAACTTTTTGACAAGGATAAACTATTGCTCAACGACAACAAAAATACCGGCAAAAGTCTAAGATAAATTCACTCAACATCTCTCTTAGAAACATTGGAAAGAAATCAATCAACAATTCTCATCTAAAGACAGTATGTTGGAATAATAGAGGAGGAAAATTTACCACAAATATAACAATGATATGGCTTCTGTCCTGTATGAATGCATTTCTCATAAACCATTCTTTCATAAGCTATTTCAATGAAAGAATGGCCTACCACAAATGCCACAACAATATGGCTTCTGTCCTGTATGAAACAATATAGCTTCTGTCCTGTATGAAACCACTTGTAAATTTTACTTTCAGAGAAATAGCTTATCAAGCCACAAGAGCCGTCTGAGCCAATTACAGGGAGCCATCAGTAAGCTGAAAGTCAGCAATGAGTAGAGCAACAAATTTAGTGTCCAGGGAGAAGTCCAGCATGGTTTAGTTCTCAATCTCTTCTCGACTGGATGCTCATGAGAGCTCCTCTATACTGATGACCTTGTTCTTATAACAAATTCTATAGAAGTAGAGAAGAAATTTCAGGTATAGAAGTAAGGCCTAGAATCAAAAGATCTTAGGGTTAATTTAGCAAAGACCAAAGTCCAAGTAGGAAAACAGACAAATTACTAATCTCTTCAGGGAAATAGCCCTGCCTGATTTATATATATATATATATATATATATATATATATATATATATATATATATATATATGTGTGTGTGTGTGTGTGACAACTAGTTGGTTGTCATAATAAAACTCAGACAACCAACTAGTTGCCACATATTATATTTATAGATAAATTCCTCTATTTGACATAATATCGAGGTGTAGGAGCGGCTGTGTGGTAAGTAGCTTGCTTACCAACCACATGGTTCTAGGTTCAGTCCCATTGCGTGGCACCTTGGGCAAGTGTCTTCTACTATAGCCTCGAGCCGACCAAAGCCTTGTGAGTGGATTTGGTAGACGGAAACTGAAAGAAGCCCGTCGTATATATGTATATGTGTGTGTGTGTGTGTGTATGTCCCCCCAACATCGCTTGACAACCAATGCTGGTGTGCTTACGTCTCTGTAACTTAGCGGTTCGGCAAAAGAGACCGATAGAATAAGTACTGGGCTTACAAAGAATAAGTCCTGGGGTCGACTTGTTCGACTAAAGGTGGTGCTCCAGCATGGCCACAGTCAAATGACTGAAATAAGTAAAAGAGTAAAGAGTCTCATTCATTCTTTTGTTGTCATATTAATTATATATATATATATATATATATATATATATATATATATATAATTATGTGTATTTCTTCTATCTTAATGAATAAAAATTCTTCTGATAGAATAAATGGGTTAATAGAAACCAATGTAGCAAAGAACACAAAATAACTGTGGTTAGCTCCTGTTTTTAAGGCAGGAACTCCTTGAAATTTTGGGTATTTGAGTATATTTAAGAATTTAAGGATTGGAGAAAACGCATGTTATAATTCCATACTTTATTCCTACATATGTTGGAATGTGTTGATCGGTATGTGTTGTCCAACCCACTATCCGGCAGCGTCCAATTCTCTAACGGTTTTTTTCAAATGAATCAAGTCATAACCTTATCCATCTATTGTTTTCATAATCGGTCATAATGTCTTACGTTTAAGATGATTCCCATGCTTTCCCTGATGAGAAGGTTACAATTTTAATATCAAAGATCCCTATGGATCACACAGGTTGTAATCCTTTGAAACATATGTAGGAATAAAGTATGCAATTATAACATGCGTTTTCTCCAATCCTTAAATTCTTAAATATATATATTAATCGCTGACCAAACACCATTCAATTTTTTTTTCTCCGTATTCTTTCTGTTGAAGAGCGTAGCTCGAAACGTTAAAGACTTTCTGTATTCCCGAGCGTCAAATTAATACATCCTTTTGTTGTTTACACCACCTTTCCTCGTCTGTTGTTGTTTTTTTCGTACATTCTCCCATATATATCAATATCTATAAAACAGATGTTTGTGTGTGTGTGTGTGTACGTGAATGTGGGTTATGCACGTCCACAAATTAGCACGCATGTCGCTCCAATTTTAGGAGGACATTGTTCATGACCCTATCTGTGTTTTTGTCAACTTTTTCTCACAGAGGCACCCGCGTATAGCTGTAAAAATCGATAAACTTTTACCAATTTTGAAGTTTGTTGACATGGCGAAGTCAAATCTGTGCGTACGCGCGTGAAGGAGAGAGAGAAAGAAAGAAAGAGAGGGAGATAGAAACAAAGAGAGAGGGAGAAAGAAAGAGAGAGAAAGAAAGAAATAGTGTTTGTGACAAGGGAAGAAACAGTGTTTGCCAAGCGTCTAAAAAAAAAAAATGAAAAAGTGGAAGAGGGAGACAAAGCGGCTAAGGAAAAAAAAATTTCTCTCACCAAGACAGCGTCCAACAAAAAAAAAAAAAAGGAACGAACAAGTGGAAGAGGGAGACAAAGCGTATTACGAAAGAAAATGTAGCTAAGGAAGACAGTAAAATGCATTTCTTTTCTTAAACATGAGAGATAGTTTCAAATATAAGATGGTTTTGAAAGACACTATATTCTATAATAAGATTATATATACTTTCTCACACAATTCAAATATATTTATTTTAAATCATTTATTTATTTTAAATCGTTCATCTTTCTCCCCCCCCTCTCACTCTTACACATACGCACATATACTACTTTGGGAGCGAAAGAGTTTTATTTATATTTCACAACTATGAAACAAAAACGTATGTAACAATTTGTCAGTCACCCCACCCGCCCAACCCGTTTTTCGGACCACAAAAAGGGTTTGGTCATTTTTCAGATTAACACCCGCACGATTTCCACTAGGGTGTTACGGTTAGGATTAGGATTAGGGCTAGGGTTACGGTTTTAGGGTCAGAGTTAGGGTTAGGGTTAGAGCGTCATACTAATACATCATTTTGTTATTTACACCACCTGTTCTCGTCTGTTGTTGTTTTTTCGTACATTCTCCTATATATATATATATATATATATATATATATATATATATATATAAAAGGATGTAGGGAGAAATTCCATACAGTGTACCTAGTGCAAGCTATATACACACATAAGAGGTGATGTAGACTCACAAGAAGGTTAATGGAGAAAGTAGTCTTTGTGTGTGGTAGATGTGCAGGAACAATAAACACTAAGAACACACAAGAAATAGATTCCCTCAAATGTCCAAGAGGATCCTTAGTGGAAGTAAAGAGTTTCTGTTACCTAGGTGACATAATTAGCAGTAGCGGGCCAACAAGTTACTCTGAACTTTTCCCAGCCAATTCTGATTCTAGGGACAACATTTTCAGATTGCTATGCTTGAGATGACCTGTCTATTTAAGAAAAAATGAAACCCTAAAGGTATCCTTCATATCTATGTCCCTTACTCCCATGACTCATCTTAACACCCCTCCCCCCTCCTGCCATCTGTCTTCACAACTAGCTGCATTCCCCTCCCCTACATAATCCCCTTTCCTTTTGAACTCTGGCAAACTTACCAGAGTATTAAAAAAATGTCTCTGACAAGTCAGTCTTCCCAGTAAGGCATCTTCCAAACCCCCCTCCCCCTCTCCATGTCCACCCCGCTGCAATCCCCTACTTTCTACTTCTCAAAGAAAGTAGGCATCTTAAAAAAACTCAACATTTGAAATGTGGTTTACAAAGCGGAAAAGCTTTCCACAAAGCTACCGATTCTCAGTAAAACACAATAGCACCATTATCAGTGACAGAATCAAGACAATAATACTTGTCAATATCCTTGTCAGGTTATGTGGTTAGGAAGTTCACATCACAACTACATAGTTTGGGGTTCACTCCCACTGTATAACACTTCAAACACATGTCCTCTATTGAACCCTTCCGAGTGAAATTTGGTAGGTGGAAACAGTATGCAAGATTGCTGGATGTACTTAAACATTTTGTCACCATATTTCTGTTAAAAAAAAACACTGCATTTTGTTTCAACAACTTGGAAAATAATGAAGAATTTTGTAAAACAACTTTTCCATTATTAAGCAGGTTTTGGGAACATAATACAAAATTTAGATGGAAAGGAGTAATTTAAATCACTTTAAAATGGGAAGTTTTTATCATAGAACCAAGGGCAGTTTCAGACAGGTTAGAATCACAAGAGTTAATGGAATTTACTTTGGCAAATCCATGCTAGAGGATAACTTCTCCCTTCCTACAATCAATCTCGGAGAACCTAGAATGTGCCATGTACACAGCCCTTCCTACTCTAAGTCATTAAAAAAAATACATATCTTCCAATTTATTTATCCTTGTGGTGGTCATGCTACAATAAGACAAAAAGATACTATCATTGTCATTCTATTTTTATGTCTTTTTTTTTACTTCAGTCATTTGACTGGGGCCATGCTGAAGCACTGCCTTTAGTCATGCAAATCAGCCCCAGGACTTATTCTTTGTAAGCCTAGTACTTATTCTATTGGTCTCTTTTGCCGAACCGCTCAGTTACAGGGATGTAAACACACCAGCATTAGTTGTCAAGCGATGTTGGGGCAACAAACACAGCCACACAAACATACACACACACACATACATATATACAACAGGCTTCTTTCAGTTTCTGTCTACCAAATCCACTCACAAGACTTGGGTCGGCCTGAGACTATAGTAGAAGACACATACCCAAGGTGCCACGCAGTGGGACTGAACCCGGAATCATGTGGTTGGTAAGCAAGCTACTTACCACACAGCCATTCCTGCACCTATGTATGTAAATTTTTCCAATATTAACTTAAAATTAATTGTAGTTTTAATTTTTCAGACGTTATATATTTATCAGAGAATTAATTTTGTTTCTGTATAAATAAGTTAAAATAGTATAAAAAAATTATTTGATATCTAAAAATAAGAAAAATGTAAGCATTGATTCATTTTTTACATCCCAAATATCATCTGAGGTAAATTTATACAAGTGGTTGACCTACTTTCACAGGAGATAGATCTATGTTAGAGGTGGTTGATTTACGTCATAAGATGTTGGACATTGTCATAGGAAGTTACTGCCTATCCAGCAGGAAAGTTAACTGACATGGCAGGAAGTAGAACAAACTGCAATAAGTTAGTTGAGAGACTTCTCACATGATTATACAAATCTCACCAAGATAAACCCTTTGTTATATATATATATAAAAAAAAGAGAGAACTTAAACAATAGAAATAAATTGAAGCTATATCTTCAAAGCATCAGATAATAATTCCAAAGATTAAGGTTTATAATAATGGATAGAAACCAAGGTCAATAGGCAGATAATTTTTTTTTTCTTTTGTAACGATTATTTTCATTACTTCACTTATCGTATGCTAATTCTTACACTCAAGCACTGATTAACTCTTTTGTTATTTTATTTCTGTTGAAATATATAGACTTCATTTCAATTAATTTTCAAAATAATTAAAAATCAAATCTCAATGTACAAAAAGCAAATACAAGTGGCTGGAATGCAGTTCCTCTGAAGGGTCTTTGGAGTAAGGTAACTCAACAGAGTGCACAATTTAGAGATTGGAAAGGTACTCCAGGCAGAGCCACTGTTTCTCTGAGTTGAGAGATCACGGCTCTGATACTACAAACTTGTGGTAAGAATGTCTCAGGAAAGAATCACTGGACAGGTTTTACAGGAAAAGCCAACTGGCAAGAGACCCAGGGGTAGACCACAAGCAAGATGGTTGGGTAACATCCATGAGCTCATTTGGTTTACCTTAAGGATCCAACCAGGTCAATTGGAGACTGTTGCTTCTGACAGGACTCAATGGAAGGCATGTTTGGGGATTCTGCTCCTATAACCTCAGGAATGAGTGGGTGAAGATGCAATGAGAAGGATTAATTAAAATAACTAATTATTAATTAGGCATTTTGGAAAGTAAACTGACACAAAATTGTAAGGGAAGATTTTAATTTAGAGCATTTTAAAACAAAGTTTGTATCAAAAGCAAGAGTAGTCTCAGACAGATTGTTATTGATAGAGTTAAATACATGTACATATTTTATCTTCTAGTAATTTCTTTTTTCTGTTGGACACTGCAAACCATTCAGCTGTGGTATATCAGAGATCTTACAGATTTCAGGCTAGATAGGAAAGTAACATATTTCAAGGGATTTTCACTTGTTGTGTGTCATACATTTGACCTCTCTGCAATCTCTCGCACAGTTATACGACAATCAGATTCAATTATGGCTTTGATTCAGTCATCATCAACTTCAGTAGGTTGATCAGAATGTTGGTCATCTTAGAGTGAAAAATTTCCAGAACGGAATTTTTTAAACCATTTCTGACAAGTGCGTTCTGTTAAGCAATCAACACCATAAACTTCACATATCTCTTTGTGAGCCTCAGAAGCTTTCTTGCTTTTACCAAAATAAAAAAGGAAAATATAGCAAAAATGTTTTCTTTTTTGCACCCCATGTTAAAATTGACACTGAACTAACAGTTGTAAACAAAATTACGTGCAATTTGCTTCTAAAGTAAGCTAAAAGTAACGGCTATCAGATGTCAAAAGGAATAAAAATCATAACATTGACAAAAGTCATTCAAAACAATCGTAACTAATTTCTTTTTTTCTAACAAAACTGTCCGATGAACGGGAACGTGAAACTCAGAGTAACGGTTTTTTTGTTATATTTCTGCTGCTTTTAAATAAAGTATATATATATATATATATATAATGTATGTGTGTATGTTCATTTTTGCACGCCATGTTAAAACTGACATTGAACTAACAGCTGTAAACAAATTACACACAATTTGCTTCTATATATGGGGGAGGGGGGGGGGGGGGGGAGAGAATGATGCAAAAAAAAAAAAAAAACACCTGAGCTAGATATATAAAATATACATGCATATATACATGTAAATAGAAAACAAAGACTGAAAATATTCACTTTATGAACATTCATGCATAAATATAGATATTTATATATTATCAGAGCAAACTTACACATAGTAGGAAGTCACAGAAAATTGAGGGGAGAAGGTTATGGTATTACAGATCCGACAGTTGTTTCTGGGGGTTCGGAATTAGGTAATAATGTTTGCAAATGTAGTTTGCAAAAGGTCCAAAGATATGCAGCCAGTAGTGGAAACACATAAACATCAGGTAGATCCAGTCTCCATCCTCAGGGTGAGGAGACAGAAGTGTCGAGTACAGAGAATGTTTAAGAAAACAAACAAGAGTTTCTCAGAATTTTCTTTATGAACTTAGCTATAAATTTCACTTAAACAAAGTTTGCTGTAGTAGTAGTTGACAAATCATTTTAATGAGAACATTGACTAGAAGTTGTGCACAGATGTCCAGTTTATAATTATAGGCTGTCTTAAAGTCAACACTAGACCGAAACAAATAACTGTCTCCCAAATTTGTTATTTTCAACTCACAATTCAAATCTTACTGAGATTTAAATTTAGTACTTACATCATTCAGCTGACAATAAAATAAGGGATCCTCTATAAAGGTTACTTGATTTTCTAGAAATAGCAACCAAATCCCTCCTGAATTACAATCACTTATCATCTTCAAAAAAAGACATATACTGAATAATGTTGTCTTACACTGGGCAAGATATTAAACTGCATTCAGCAATGAGGTTTCAGCTTGGAAGTTCAGGAGTTGCAAGGAGTATGGAAGTACCGCTCAGCTACCACTATTCCCAAGTTCACTCTAGCCTGGGGTGGTTACCGCCTGTTAAGGGCCCTAGTTATGTATCAAATAGCAAAAGATGATCTTATATGTAATCCAGTGGTTCTTAACCTTTTCCTAGTGCCCTTTTTTAAGTAGTTGTCGTGCTTTGCATCCACCAAAGTAGTGAGTAAGGTATCACAACTAAACTAACTTAATATGGAAGATAATTTATAAACGTTATATAAATAGCAATCACAATATACAAAGGAAACAAGTATTATTGTATGCCTTAAAAATACTAATCAAGAGAGAGAGATAAAATTAATTATTCTTGTTCAAACATGTCTTTAGCCATGATATATACTTATCTATCATTTAGTTTAATAACCATTACAAGTTTTTATCATGTAGAATATAATTACTACTATACGTTAAATTTAGTATATTAATTGTTACCTCACTGCACCTCCTAAAATCTGACACCAATTTCAACATGCCAAGCACCCCCTTTGGAGTAGTACCATCCACACTGAGAACCTCTGCTGTAACCAAAGCAAACAGGAATGCAAAGAAGAGCTTGCTGCTAAACATGCATCACACAAGCCCTCACTCAAGTCAACCAGTCTATGGATGTCATGTAAACAAGTCCTCAGTGTAAGAGTGGAGTAGAAGATTTCACATAATGCATGGCTGGATAAAGTGGTGCATGAAGGAAAGAAAAGCTGCAAGTGGGTCACTCACATACATGCATATGTGCACGTACATGCACACACTTCATGGCCCTTTATATTCTGAATTCAAATCCCACTGAGATCAGCGTTACCTTTCATCCTTAGAAAGACAATAAAGTACTGAGGTCATTTCAATTGACCGTTACCCTGCTCACAAAAATGTGTAGCCATAAGCCAGTGTGAGACAGTAAGAGTATATTACAATCAGCAGAAATAATAGAGTACTATACAAAATGCCTTGCGATATTTAGCTATATATTTTAATATCCTGCCAGGAACAACTTTGCCTTTCATCCTTTGGTAGAGAGGAGAATAAAATAAAGTATGTTAAATGTGAATAGAAATATAATAGATGAAGAAAGAGTATTGTATTATTTTGAAGGTAAGATTACAGAATCAGTTGAATGCCAAATAAAATTCATTCCAGCATTTAGTCTTGCCCCTCTGTATCCTGAATTCAAATTTTTTGACTCCATCAAGGGTCTATAAACTACATACAAGTAATATATAAAGTGATTAACTGAATCAACTACAGCCCTTTGTAATATTTGTGACTTGAAATCAACACTGCACTACTTTACTAGGTCTTTTTAATAGAGATTGAGCAAAATTTTAATCTTTTAGATCTGTGCTGCTCAAAGTGGTGGTCCACAGACCGGTGCCGGTCCACAAGCCATCAGCTGCCGGTATATGGAGAGTTTCCAGAAAAGAAAGAAACATTATAAAATGCTTATAAAATATTGTATCATTTGGTTACAAAATATAAGATAAAAAAAAATTGTCAACTTTTATCATATTCATTATATATATATAGTTTCCGGTATAAATTAATATTACTAAATATTACAGGTCCCTGGCACATTGGAAAAAAACTGCCAGTACGCCACAGAGTTTGAGAAGCACTGCTCTAAATATCAATGAATACACTTTTACTTCCTATTTCCCTCAACAGACAAAAAAAAAACTGATGAAAGTAATGTTGTTGCTCTCAATATCAATAAAGCTTTCAACCAGGCCTGGCATCACAAAACTGCCAGCCCATAAGTTCCATTCATTTATCTCCTGCATCAGTAGCTTCTGAGTAAATCGCACAATTGCTCATAGAATCTGTATCGGAGGGAGTTCCATCAATCCTGGTGTATCCCAGGACTGAGTGGTCTCCCACACTCTTCCTCATACTGATCAAATGCTTATTTGCTATCAGCAACAACTCCCACTCTTATACAAGTGACACTACACTTCATCCCCTGCTTAACCTTCATCCACACACACTAAACATTTACACCTCATGCTAAATCTGCACTTGTACCATGAACAGAGATTTCAAAAGCATTCTCCAATACAGTCATACAAGTTTCTCTTTCAAAAGCAAAAAAAAATTTTTAAATAGTCTATACTTGTATCAAAACATCATTGCACTTCACCCATCTTAAACAGGAACATCATGTAACTAGATCTTTCAAGATTGCACCAAATGCCAGTGAGAATTTTTCATGGTAAACACACATCTTTAACACAGCTAAAACCACAAATCAAAGATTGGCCTTTCTCTTCTGAACTAGAAAATACAGTACTTTCCTATTATCTACAGCCACTTTTTGTTTTTTATATATATACATACTAAATATCTATTACTCTTAAGAGTTGGTTATTACAGTTGATTGGCAGACTTTCAGAATAGCTATCAGTATCTTACGGTGAAAACTCCCAGTAAAAATTTACTGGAAAATAGCATGGAATTGGAGGGCAAAAATGTATTAAGAAAAGTTTTGGATAAAAAAATCTTTCACTGAAGTAAACAATCACCTTATTCCTTGCCTTTTCTTTCTCCATGAGGTAGTGATAGCTATTCTGGAAGTCCAATGATCAACTATTGCACCCCTCTCATGAATGTGATAGTTCATTATTCACTAATCCACGCTGTTAATAATAGGGAAGTATCAAAAAGTACTTTTAAATCCCAACATTTAATGAAATCCTATGAAGCTCAGGTGAAACGTGCAGGCATCATAGAATCTACAGAAAGGCCACCCAACTAAATAGCATAAAAGTCAATCACAGACACAATCCAGCATCTGGTCCAGACTAATTAACTTCTCTCTCTTTCTTTTCTACCACTACTACAATTATATCTGCTCTTTGGAATGGATTCATACCACCTCCAATCAAGTACTTCCAACTTGCTCCTCTTTGTTCCTCCCTTTACTCTTGTTGTGTCCAACTCCACCAACTAATCACCATGCCCAGTCCTTCTTTTCCAGAATGCTGGTCCTTTAGAATTAATCTCCTTGCAATTGTCCATCTTACTATCACTGACTTGCAGCAGTTTAATCCTTTAGTATTTAAACCGGCCAAAATATTCTACCTTTTTTATGTTCAAACTGGTCAGATGTGGCCCCTCACACCTCTCCTACAATATCATTCTAAAATTTAATAGTTACCTCATAAAAATTTCAAAGCTCTCAGACAATACATGATTTATTCAGAACAATGCTAATAAGACAGAATAATCTGAATGCTAAAGGGTTAAATAAAGTTAATGATGTCAGTCCCATTCGTCTTGGAGGGCCTGCAAGAGTCATGAACAATGCCCTTTCTTCCAAACCTATAAAAAAAATATAAATACACCTTTTTGTCCTAATATCATAAATGCAACTTTTTCTTTTAACATCTTAAATATCATTCATCCTAGTATCACTTTTTCCTCAGTACCATAAATACATATTTTGCCTAATACCATAACTATAACTTTATATCTTTCCCTACCATCAAATATAAAAATATATCTCGTTTTCTTAATATCATAAATATACTTATTTTTTAACCTTGTGCCATAAACACACCTCATTTTTGATATCATAAATACACAGTTAAAAGATAACAGCTAAGTTGTCAAATGCACAATTAATTTTGACAACTATGTGGTTGAAAGTGCAATTAAGGAAATGGAAGCTGAGAAGGCAGCTGCAGTATCAGGGATAATTAGAGATAATTACTGAAACACTGAGAATATGTAGTGAAGTAGGTCATGCACTAGTCACTCGCATAGACAATCAGGTAATACAGAGAGGCATCATACAAAATGACTGATGCAACAGTATCACCAACTGTCACAAGGGCTAAGGAGATGCTAGAAAATAGCAATTACAGAAGAGTTAAACTGATGGACCAAATTGTGGAGGTATTGAGGCGAGAGTCATTGACACACCTGTGGGATTGGAAGAATGGACTAGCCGAACTCTTATGAAGAGTAGTGTTGAGACAGGGGAAGTCAGAAGGGTTGTTGAGGGTTCCTGGAAGTTGTAGGAAGTCGTTTTATTCACTTTATTTTGAATTTATCATGAATTATCTTTTAACTTCAAAATTTTGATGAGGTGTTTGTTCAATTTTTTAGAATGATATTGTAGAGTAAGTGTGAAAGGTTGGATCTGGCCAGTTTGAACATAAAACAAGTAGAATATTTAGGCCAGATATGACCCAGTTTAAATGCTAAAGGGTCAAATCACATAAAATATAATAGAGATGTAAACTAGAATCAGCAAAGGTATTTGACCATGTGGTTAGGGTGTTACACTCCTGATTGTAAGATCATAGTTTCAATTCCTAGCCCAGGTAGTGTGTTGTGTTCTTGATCAAAACATTTCATGTTGCTCTGATCCACTCAACTGTAAATGAATTCCAACAATAGCTTTGAAGTTAACCCCGAGAGAGACTGGTATCCAATTCAGGGGGAAGTGTTGTAAACCTAGTGACTTGTATAAACCATGGAGACCAGGTTATGCCTTTAGTATTCAAACCAGCCATATCCAGCCCAAATACTCTACAAGTTGTGTTCAAACTGACCAGATCAGGCCTCTCACATCTACCCTGCAATGTCATTCTAAAAAATAAACAATCATATCACCAATATCTCAAAACAAGATAATTCATGATTAATTCAAAACAATGTGAATAAATAAGCATTACATTTGACGGAGTAATCTGAATGCTTAAGGATTAAACTTCAGCAATAAGGTTAGTAGTATGCAAGAAAGATCTCACCTAAACTGGAAGCAACAATGATATTAAATGCTGCTTCCCCATCTTTTGCCTCCTGTCCTAGCCCTATCCATCTTTAAAAAAAGAAAAAGAAAAAAAATGGAGGAAGGACATTCAGCCATAGAAACCATGCCAAAATAGACTGGAGTCTGGTGCAGCCTTTTGTCTTACCAACCCTGGTCAAACCATCCAACCCATGACAGCATGGACAACAGATGTTAAATGATGATAAAGATTCAGGAAAAAATCAGATTGTCATAGATAGAACCCGAATTAAGATATTAGCAATCTGAGTTTCACTGAATATCAATTACCAATTGTAGTCATTTTACTTTATGCAGTTTAATACTTTTTCAGAATAGTGTCTATACTGTATAGTCTTTATAAATGTGTGACCTTGTTGATTTAAGTACAGCAAGTACAGTACAATAGGAAAACTGTAAGAGTAACACCTGTTGCTCTTTGAAGAGAGAGTATTGATAAAATATTTCTAGGTTATTTTGCTTTTTAGAAGCAGCCTACTATCCAAATCCAGTAAACTATAGATAAATTAATGTTAACAATTTAATGCATGGATCAATACAAAACTAATCAGAAATGAATATGCAAGAAGGGGGAAAAAAAATATGATATTAGTAATTTTCATGTTGACTGTCATTTCTGAAATATTGAATATTTAATTTCTACACATTAATTATTTCAGAAGGTAGAAAAAAAACTTGATTATCTAAACCTTAAACAATGATTCAGAAAGTGACATAAGGGTTATGATTCACTTAAGAGATCAGAATAAGGTAGAAATTTGTCAGCAAGTTGTCTCTTGCATTCCAGAAAGGGAAAATATTTGACACTATTTTTTTTTCCTTTCTTTCTCCTTATATAGTTTATCTTCAGGTTTTGTTTTATTTTGTTTTTTGAGGGGCGTTATGCATGCAATGAATATTTATCTTTCATTTATTTCAGTCATTTGACTTCAGCCATGCTGGGGCACCGCCTTAAAGAATTTTTAATCAAATGAATCATATGTGTTAACATTAATTCACCAATCATCTTCTATGCCGGTCATCTCCCTAGATCATCTAATCTCTAAGTGCAATAATTATACTAATTTAAAGGTGCTAGTATGGTATGTGGTCTACCATGGTGTCAAACAGTATAGCCAAGGTTATCTACCTTATCTTTAAGATATTTGAGAAATTATAAAACTTCAGATATTTCAGGGATAAAGCACTTCGTACATTATAAATTACACAAATAAGAAAAATTGAATCTTATATTATTTTATATGATAAAGAAATTACACAGATAAATCAATACAATCCATTTTAACGATAATCACTCCTTATGTCATTAAGGAACAATAGAAATAAATCATCTGAGTCTCTCCTCATCATTTTCCAGCAGAAATGATCAAGATGTGACTGGAAAAGCTCAGTAATAACACCTCTCATTTTTTTCAGAATCATAGTTTTAGCATCTAACCATGATCGCTCAATGGCCTGAGCGTATGCACCGGTCACTGGATCCACATAATGTCATTGACGGTTCACTGTCAGATGGTGATAACCTATAGCATTGAAATTATAAGCAGGCCACTCATCAAAATAAATTACTGAACCTTTTCCACATTCTCTCTCTCAATAATTGGGATCAGACTGTTCCCGTCACGCCATTCCACACAAAAGTATTGACAGTCTGAACCTTGTTTGAGAACTAAAAAAAACCATGGCCCATCAATTCTATGTCCATGGTTCCTGTTGTTTCATTGTTCTGCATCACTGTCTTCGAAAAGAGGAGCATTGTTGCCATTCAGCATTCTTCCTCAATTGCTATGGCATTGGCGTAGATCCGGCCATCCCTATTAACAGGGACAAAACCTGGATTTAAAACACTGGATGATGATGTATGTATTGGTATGTACTGTAAGAAACAACCAGGTTTCTTTCTCCAACATTTTACACAGTTCAACCTACACAAGTTAATGTGTGAAAAGCAAAATAGGAATTTTGAAAAAATTCTATAAAACTAGAATTTTAACATTGAATGGCTATGGGGGAGGGTCCTCCAGAATAAAACAGTAATCAAAGGGGTCCATAGGTAAAAAATGGCTGAGAGCCACTGGTTTAAAGGATAAGGGAACTAAGTAAAGAAGTTAGTTCATAACCTTAGGGGGTGAACACAGTGTGAGTGAGATGAGGAGCAATGAGTGAGTTATCAGAGGCCAAGCAGGAGTAGAATGAGGCCAAGCAGTTCCAAGAAGTTAGAGCCACTGTAGTTGCAGTAGAAAAGGCTGAGAGAGTGGGGAGAGGGACAGAGGGAAGAAACAGTATATATGTGGATTAGAGGCTAGTATGTGTGTGTCTGTATGTCGAACAGCTGGATGAGTTTTTCATGGATTTTCTAGGATGCTTATATGTGGAGCAGCAACATAGTCCTAGATGTGCAAGTAGTAATATTCCATCCACTGTGGGTATACTCCAAGCTTTGTTGAAGACTAACAGTTGTTGTAGGTGGTGAAGAGGCTGAAGTAATTTCTAGCTCTGGATATGAAGGTTAGTCTTTGTCTTTGAGAAATAGAACAAAGAATTGCATAAAAGACAGAGAGAGAAAAAAATGAGGAGATTTGAAGACATGAAATAATTATCATAACAAAGGTGTGAGTTCAAATTCCACCATTTCAATTTTGACATCTTTCAGATTTTTTTTTTTTTTTTGCTCGAATTTAAAAAAGTAATTTCAAAAAATCATGTTTAAAACATTAAATCTGAAAAAAATAATCTAAAGAAAAACAAAACTGAAAAGTCACTGGAAAAACCGTGCTTCTCTCCTCGTCAATGTGGTTTTTCATGTTCTTAATTTATGAAACGTTAAACATTACAACTTTAGTATATATGTCAATGAAATAAGTACTAGTTAAGTTTTGGGGTTGATGTAATCAATTAAGCCCCTGCCTCAAAATTTCAGGCCTTGTGCCTGTAGCAAAAAGGATCATTATAACTAAGGTGGCAAGTTTTAGCAGCATTTTGTCTATCTTTACATTTGAGTTCAAATTCCACCAAGGTCAACTTTGCTTTTCATCATTTTGGGGTCAATAAAATAAGTACAAGTACCGGGATTGATATAATCAACATCTTCCTCCCAACAAAAACTGCCAGCCCTTTGTCAAAATTCAAAACCATTATTATTATTATTATTATTAACAAAGCAGCAAGCTGACAGAATTGTTAGCACACCAGGCAAAATACTTAACAGCATTTCAACCATCTTTATGCTCTAAGTTCAAGTTCCACTGAGGTCAACAAATTAAGTACCAGTGAAACACTGGGGTCAATGTAATTGACTTACCCCTCTCCCAAAATTACAGGCCTTGTGCCTATAGTAGAAAAGAATAATATTATTATTATTATTATTAATATTACTGTTAAGGTGGCAGGCTGGCAGAAGCACTAGCATGCTGGGCAAAATACTAAGTGGTATTTCATCTGTCTTAACGTTCTGAGTTCAAATTCCACCGCGATTGACTTTGCTTTTCATCCTTTCAGGGTCGATAAATTAAGTATCATCAATTGCATACTGGAGTCAATCTAATTGACTGGCCCCCTCCCCAAAAATTTCAGGCCTGGTGCTTAGAGTAGAAAAGATTATTATTATTACTACTACTACTACTACTACTACTACTACTACTACTACTATTCAATGGTATAAAACTATTGCATATGTTTCATTAAAACGTCATTCATGTCTATGCAGTTACTTCATTTTTGTTAGCCCCAAATTTGTTGTACCTTGCTGAGTCGTTTTCCATGTTCTAAAAAGTCTGCATCTATTTTGTTTCAGTCACATGTGTCAAAACAGGGTACTAGGACAACAGCTGGCACTTGTTAAACATAAAACATGACCTACAAACTCCACAAAAAAGTAAATATATGAAAAAAAAGTGTCTAATTCCCTTCCCACTTCAGGGAATAAATACCATATTGCTTGTCAGTCTGTGTGTGACTCTCCTTCCCTCTCTCTCTCTCTCTCTTTTTATATATATATATATATATATATATATATATATATATATATATATATACATGAGGGGCAGTATTCAGAACATAACAGAGTTAATGATAACAATAGTTAAAAACTGAGATTTTGCACTATTGTAGCACCAAGTTCTGCATGTTCACTTCACAACCCCAGCCATAAGCGCAAAGCAAAAATGCAAAACTGTGAGCAGTGATGATGTATAAGAAATTAAAAAAAGGCTTTTAATTGTTCTGTACATATGAGCAATTACACAGCAGTTGAGAGACCATCCCAATTCAGTGTCATTACAGTAAAATAATTTCAGACAAATGACATAACTAATAAATATAACTAAATTTCGTTTTCGTATTTCGTTTGCAAGATTCTTTATCTGAATTTGTGTGTTGAAGCATATTTTATTGTGTCTGGGGAGAGTCGTTCTCTTTTAGTGCCTTATTAATCTGACACACTCACCAGTCTGATTTCCACTCATTTATTTATTCCTCTTCCTTGATTCAGTCATTGGACTGCAGTCATGCTTGGACATTACCTTGAAGGGTTTTATTCAAATGAAAACTGTCTCCAGTACTTATTCCAACAGTCTCTTTTGCCGCACCACAAAGTTATGGATATACACAAACTGACACTGGTTGTTGAGGATGGGACATAAACACAAGCACAAAAACACACACACAAATATATATATATATATATATATATATATATACACACACACAACAGGCCTCCCTCAGCCTCCGTTCACCAAATCCACTTAAAGGGCTTTGGCTGGCCTGGGGCTACAGTAGAAGACACTTGATGAAGGCATCATGCAGTCAGACAAAGCAATGCCAGTGCCAATTTTGTAAGTCTGGTACCTATTCTATCAGTCTCCTCTGATGAAGCACCAAACCACAGGGATACAAACAAACCAACACTGGTTGTCAAGCAGTGGTGAATGCCAAACATATCACAGTGGAAAAAAATTTTGAAAATTTTGATATACATATTAAACTGGTTCGTATAAAGTACCCTTCAATCATCAGGCAATATGCTATGCTTGAGAAGACTTGTTGGGTCAAATGAAATCGTAGTCGTAGCCAATTCCACTGCCGCCTGTCTGGCACTCATGCTGGTGGCATGTAAAAAGCACCATTCGAGCATGGTCGATGCCAGTACCGCCTGACTGGCTCCTGTGCCAGTGGCATATAAAAAGTACCCCGCTACACTCTTAGAATGGTTGGCGTTAGGAAGGACATCCAACAGTAGAAACCTTGCCAGATCGGATTGGAGCCTGGTGCAACCACCTGGCTTGCCGGTCCTCAGTCAAACCATCTAACCCTTGCCAGCATGGAAGGCGGATGTTAAACATCGATGATAAATGCATGCATGACAGACTTCTTTCACTTTCTGTCTCCTAAATCCACTCACAAGACTAGCCCAGGACTATAGAGTAAGACACTTGACCAAATTGCGATGCAGTGGTACTGAACCCAGAACCATACAGTTGAGAAGCAGCCTTGTTACCAGACAGTCATGCCTGAGTCTATGCAAAGTAGTGACAAATTTAAGTTAAACTAGGGCCAAACTGGCAAGGATTTGGCACACAATTTTCTCAAATTTATATACAACAAAATAAATAAGACATCACAGTATCAATTTATGGTGAAAAATATCATCATCATCATCATCGTCATTTAACGTCCGCTTTCCATGCTAGCATGCGTTGGACGATTTGACTGATGACTGGTGAAACCAGATGGCTACACCAGGCTCGAATCTAACTGGGAACGGCCACGCTCAAAATGGTGTATTTTATGTGCTACCCGCACAAGAGCCAGTCCAAGGGCACTGGCAATGATCTCGCTCGAAAGTCTTTACACATGCCACGGGCACAAGTGCCAGAAAGGCGGGCAAAACAGAATGCAAATCATGTTTTTTTCTTTTTCTTTTGAAGGCACAGATGTGGCTGTGTGGTTGCTTCCCAACCACACGGTTCCGGTTTCAGTCCCATTGCATGGCACCTTGGGTAAGTGTCTTCTACTAAAGCCTCAGGCCGAGCAAAGCCTTGCGAGTGAATTTGGTAGACGGAAACTGAAAGAATCCCATCGTATATATGTGTGTGTGTGTGTGTGTGTGTCTGTGTCCTTGTATGTGTTTGTCCCCCACTACTGCTTGATAACAAACAGTGTTGGTGTGGTTATGTCCCTCTAACTTAGTGGTCCAGTAAAAGATACTGATAGAATAAGTACAAGGCTTAACAAAAGTAAGTACTGGGGTGAATTCATTCCAGCAAAAATTCTTCAAGGTAGTGCCCCAGCATGGCCACAGTCTAATGACTGAAACAAGCAAAAAAAAAAGAAGCAAACTAGTGTGTGTGTGTGGGTGCTGTAACTTTCACAATGCTTCATTGTATATTTAAATCTGTTTTAATAATCTCATTTCTTAATAATTTCATAATCTTATTGTAATTTACACCAAACTCCTCTGGTAAAATCATTTTAATTACATCATCCGTTTCTTTTTAAATTTATATTTTAATTAAACTTATCTTAACTTTATTATTATTATTAGTAGTAGTAATAGTAGTAGTAGTAAGGTGGTGATCTGGCAGAATCATTAGCACACTGAACGGAATGATTAATGGTATTTGCCCGTCGCAGCGTACTGAGTTCAAATTCCACCAAGGTCAACTTTACCTTACATCCTTTTGGGGTTGATAAAATAAGTACCAGTTGAACACTGGGGTTGATATAATTGACTCATTCCTTCCTCCAAAATTGCTGCCCTTGTGGCAAAATTTGAAACCATTATTAATATTATTATTAATATTATTATTAATATTATTATTATTATTATTAAGGCAGGGTGCTGGCAGAATTGTTAGGACACCGAGCAAAATGCTTAACTGTATTTCACCCAGCACAACGTTCTGAGTTCTAATTCCGCCGAGGCCGGCTTTGCCTTTCATCTTTTTGGGGTCAATAAATTAAGTACCAGTGAAACACTGGGGGGGGGGTTCGATTTAATTGAGTAATCCCTCCCCACAAATTTCGGGTGTTGTGCCTTTAGTAGAAAGGATTATTATTATTAAATTTTGAAATAAAATGTTATGTTCAAGAAAACTACTACTAATCTTTTTGAAGGAAATTTTAATGCAACAGACAGGCCGACAGATTTACACAACACACAGTCATTCACATTTTTACACAGCCTGACAAGCTTGTAAAGGGTGTGAATGTCTATAAAGTTTGAGAACAAGTGCTATAAACTTCCAAAAAAGAAACATAAGCCTTTTATCAGAATAGAACTACGCTTGCCTTAGGATAGTAAAACTGGGGGAATATCAGTGGGGTGTGAGAGACAAGAGAACGACAAACATATGATTCTGGAATCTAATTTCAGGGCCAACCCCATCACCACCACCAACAACAACAACTGAAGAAAGAAGAAAAAAAAAATAAAGAGTAGACCCCTGTTACAGAAAAAAAAAAAAATATGCAGAAGCGATAGTGTGGATATCTCTTGTGTTAATAATATTAAACATGAAGAATACCACCAGAAGGAACAGACCGAGGCGGGTAGAGGAAGGAAACAATTCTAAAGCCTTATTTCAACATCAGCATAAGGTCAAGGTACTAAATTTACAAAGGATAAGAACTACTAGTAGTCAAGGTTCTAAATTTAAAGGGGATAAGACAATGTGATGTTGTGAGGTTCATACATTACTAATGGTCGAGACTCTAAATAAAGAGGATAAGGGGATGTGTTGAGATATTCATACACTTATGAATGGTCGAGATTCTAAATTTAAGGAGGATAAGAGAATGTGATGTGGTGGTCTTCATATATTTACAAATGGTTAAGATTCTAAATTTATAGACAATAAGAGAACGTGATGTTGTGATTAAGTGGCATGGGTGCAAAGTCATGTAATTCATCTTTTCGGCTGCTTAGCTAAATTTATTTGGAGTCATTTTAGTTTGCTTACTAACCACACAGTTCTGGGTTCAGTCCCATTGCATGGCGCCTTCAGCAAATGCCTTCTACTACAGACCTAAGCTGACACAAAGCCTTGTGAGTAGATTTGGTAGCTGGAAACTGAAAGAAACCCATCATGTATACAAGTGTTTGTTGTGGGTGGCAGATACCAGTGTCATGCAAATTGGCACATAAAAGCACCCACTACACTCTCAGAGTAGTTGGCGTTAGGAAGGGCATCCAGCCATGGAAAACCATGCCAAATCAGACTGGAGTGTGGTGCAGCCTTCCGACATGGACAACGGACGTTAAATGATGATGATGGTGATGAGACTGTTTTGTCCCCCATCATTGCTGGACACCCGGTGTTGGTATGTTTACATCCCCATAAACTAAAAGTTCAGCAAAAAATGACTGATAGAATAAGCATCAACTTAAAGAAACAAATACTGGGGGTGGGGGGATTTGTTCAATTAAAACCTTTCAAGGTGATGCCCAAGCATAGCTGCAGTTCTTTAAGTGAAACAAAGATAGATATTTCGTATGTGTATTTCGTGTGCAAGATTCTTGATGTGGATACGTGTGTTGAAAGAAATACAATTAAATAAATGGAAGTGGAGAGACAAGTTACTGAAGAGATTGCAAGAGTGCAATGAAATAATTTAACAAAAAACTATATAAATTAATAAAGGACTGAACCAGTGCGTGTGTTTATTACCGGCATAATGCCTCTCCGGATTTAATAAGGTATTAAACTATAAAAATCAAGGTATCCAAGTGAAAGAATATTTGGCAAGATTCAGATAAACGGATATGCATTCTTTATTCTTTCAGTATTTGTGAATGATCATGTATTATGTATGTGATAGGATATATGCATATGTGTATGTATTCGTATGCATACATATGTATTTACACGTGCCTTTGTATATATACGTGTATGTGTGTGTAACGTGTAGTTGTATACATATATACATAGAGGAAACGAGTCTATGTGTGTATACACACACACACACACACAAATATTCTATCATCAGACGTTTTAATTTCCAAGTAAAGCCATCCACCCCGAGTACCTAGTAACTCGTACAAACAAACGGATCCGGCAGTCCCACTTTCATACACATGTGAACATCTCATGTGGTTGTGTGCGTGGGTTGATAAAAAGCATGGAACAATTGGCATATTGGCATATCGTACACACACCGCATAAACAGAAGAATTAATTTTGAAACACACACACAAATGACGCAAAAAGAAACAATTTATGGCATTCATTTCTATCCATACCAAAGCTTGTGGACGACAAAAATAAACGATTTCTAGTTGGGGATAACCAGTCAACAACCGACTGCTAAGACAAGACATTACGAATTCACATGTCCTATTCATCTCAAAGGCTTAAAAACAGATGGGGAAGGCAGCAGCGAAGATTCGCCTGTGAATGTTAATGTGTATGAGAA
Organism: Octopus bimaculoides; assembly: GCF_046866305.1. Lineage (NCBI taxonomy): Eukaryota > Metazoa > Mollusca > Cephalopoda > Octopoda > Octopodidae > Octopus > Octopus bimaculoides. Next base: position 104,946,215 of record NC_142932.1, on the reverse strand, counting down.
AAATAACACTTATTCGTTTTACACACGTGTATGTAGGGGGAGTGGTTATATAAATATATATATATTACAGAGATGCACTTGCATAGCAAGCGACCTGATCTGAGATCGTGTGCTGGAACGAAAACAATTTCAGCGTGGAAGGTGTTTATAAGCCATTTAAAATAACACACAAAACCCGTTAGATTCACTTCAACATTTAAATTTAATTTGTCAAAATATTTTCGTCGCTTTGAGACCGCGACCTGTTCACTGACAAAATTCTGGGCACTATCATGCTATTAGCTGTCAGAAGTGAAAGTGCTCACTGCTAGTGAAGTATCTGTCTGTCTGTCTGCCTGCCTGTTGCTGGCCTGTCGATTCTTTGGCTACTGACAGCTAATACCATGACTGGCCGGAGCGAGCTATATGTCTGTCTGTCTGTCTCTCTCTCTCTCTCTCTCTATCTATCTATTACTCGAAAGTTATTGGAACAAATTCGACACCTATATCCATGCGTTTGAAAACACAACACAGAGTATAAGGGTACTCGCGTCCGCGCTAGCTAGTCGTGGGTGGTCGATCCTATTATTTTTAAACTTCAAACTTCATTTGTTTTCTATTTTGATAAATTCTCTCTGTTGAAAATTATATTTTTATATTTCAAATAATTAGCAATTTCAGGAAATATGTTTTTATATTAAATTTGTGTTTTCTAATAAGGTGGACGAGTGATTGATAGATAGATAGATAGTAGATAGATATCAGTAAGTAAGTAAGCCAATAGCTCGCTCCGGCCAGTCATGGTATTAGCTGTCAGTAGCCAAAGAATCAACTCAAACCAGCAACAGGAAGGCAGACAGACAAACACTTCACTAGCAGTGAGCACTTTCATTTCTGACAGCTAATAGCATGATAGTGCCAAATTCTGTGCTCCATCATATATATATATATATATATATATATATATATATAAACAATATATGAGTATATGCATATATATGTACATGTATGTATATACGTTCATCTACATGTACATATAGATACATAACTGGGTACATGACGTGACAAAAGAACAAGGACAAAATGGTAAACAAGGTGCAACAAACAAGCAGGCCACATAGAAACATCCCCTTCATCAGCTGCCACCATTAAAACTCCGGCGTTTCGAAGAATATATACGTAATTACACACATGTATAGATAATCAGATATATGTATATAAAATTGTGTGTGTGTGTGTGTGTGTGTGTACACGTATGTTTCTATGTATGTATGTTTGTATATGTGTGAGTATATCCTCATCGTTTTGATGTCTAGTTTTCCATATTTGCCTGAATCGGACATAATCCGTTGAAGGCATGATTTCTAGGACTAGATGCTCTTCCTGTCACCAACTCTTGCCTATTTCAAAGCAAAGTAATATTCCCCCGTGACCAGACATATTTTCACGAAAACATTAGAAGAAAAAAACGACACTGCTTTTGTGATTGTGCTATTGATTTACAGCTGAGTGGACTGGAGCAACGCGAGATAAAGTGTCTTGCTGAAGGACACAACGCGCTGCCGGGAATGGAAATCACGACCTTACGATCGGGAGCAGAATACCTACCTCTAACCACTAAGTCACTCACCTGGCGAAAATGAGTAGTTCCTGTATTTCAAATGGTCAGCCTTGTCACATTCTGTACACTGAATTTCCCCGAAAACTACGTTAACTTGCACGTTAACTCCACGAACAGATTGCTCCGTTGGTTGCATCAACCGGAACCCACGTCGTCGTAATCGACGGAGTCCAAACAAATTGGTGTACAGCTATGATATTCGTTTACAAATAAGAAGTTTTACAGTTGACTGTGCTCCTGAAAATCAAAGGAGTATGTGACAGTGAGCTCATCCTGTTTAGGAAAGAGAATATGTTTAAAACCTTCTCTTCCCTCGGGCGAGCGCCTAATAGTGTCAAATAACATCAGTGACTTAACTGTAAATACAGGACAACCTTAGCTGGAATGCACACATCAACAATTCAGTCGATATGACCTGCAGAATGTGTTCAAGGATCCTTAGAACCCTCCAGATCAGAGAACAGCCTCCTCTTCTCTATATTTGCCAGGTTTCATTTTGAATTCTGCTGCCACCTATTATCTCGCTACACACAAAAAAACTCTTTATGAGAACTAAAGCATACAGAGATCGATCAAAGGAAAAAAAAAAGAATAAAGGACATGACAGACCTTGACAATTGGCATCGCGCCAAAAAGCTCAAACTTCATTCTCTCCGACGCTGTACTGAGCGCAACATCATTTGCACAATATATTCTGGAATGTATTCTACCAACACTGTCCAAACCTTGATGGTATCAAGTTCATAGTGTCACCTAAGACTTGGCCCCAGAACTATAATGCCTCATTACAAAAAAAAAAAAAAAGTGAAGCTTACATCACATAACAATGCAACACAACTTCTGGTTTCAACTGATCCTGCCTTTTTTTGGTTCGAATTTACAAAAGTAATTTCAAAAAATCACGTTTAAAACATTAAATCTGAAAAAATAATAATCTAAAAACAAAACCGAAAAGTCACTGGAAAAACCGTGCTTCTCTCCTCGTCAATAAGTGATATTTCGTGATCTTAATATTCGATACTTGAAACATTATTCCCAAAAATAACACAGAAATGACCCATAATATTCGAACAGAACATGGACAAATTCCTCCAAGAAATAACAAACCAGTGACACCTAAATACATCTTGTGAAACAACTCCCTTCTCAAGTGGGCCATATCTTAAAACATGACTTAAAAGTACTCCAGGTGGTGATCTTAACTTAGACACGGCTAAAACTTTCCAATTATCTAAGTGTGTGCTTGGGTGTGTGTGTGTATACACACACACACACATTACAGGCGGACCTAAAGGCCATATATATATATATATATATATATATATATATATATATATATATATATATATATATATATGGGGGGGAGGAGGTTGTTTCCTGACATTTAACTGCAACATTTAATCAAAGTCCAAAAACTTGAGCAAAATATATAAATAAATAAAATAAAAGAGGAAAAACTAATTTCATCTACTTTCATTTCTTTTTATTATTTTTTTTTTTTTGCGTTTGTATTTGTGCATGTGCGCATATTTTTAGAACAAAAACAGAATTACATTATAGCAGCTATTTGAATTCAACGAATAACCAGTCAGCTGTACAGTAAACAAAAGTTTGGCTTTTTGTTTTTTTAAGTTAAAAACCAAATAATTAAAACATAGTATTTTGACTGACACCCAGAATAAATCGGTCAGATGGGTAATTTATCATTCTATCTATCCATCAACTAGCTTCATCCATGGATCTGATGCAACTTGACTCAAGAAAACGGAATTTGGACAAAACAGTTTGACTGAGCAACCATGCTTATTCTTATTGTTTTTTAGCACTAGGTCAAACCGGACATCCAGCAAGACCTATGATTAAAGACATCTTCACTCCGTCCTTTATGGCTTTTTAAAATAACATTATTGATTGTCTTTTCCCTATTTAAGAAAAATATGTATAGTTCTTGAGAAGTGGAAAGGGATTTGTTTGCTATTACCAGCAGGTCGAGTAATGAGAGATTTTTTTCGTTGACTCAAATCAAATAGTGTATAAAAAGTAGGCTCTGCGGTGCAGGTTAAAGTTGTGACAAGGTGGTGATAGTAGTAGTGGTTATGAACGTATAGCGTTGTTGCTTAACTTTAGATCAGTCCTGAGCGAGCAGACATGATCAAATGCTTTCTATTTGAGACCATTGTGTATCTAATGGGCATCCCTATACAATAGAGTCGGAATTTATCAAATGACTGAAACAAGTAAAAGCACCGCCTTTAGTCGAGCAAATCGACCCCAGGACTTATTCTTTGTAAGCCTAGTACTTATTCTATTGGTCTCTTTTGCCGAACCGCTAAGTTACGGGGAATTAAACACACCAGCATCGGTTGTCAAGCACAGACACAAACATATATACATACATACGACGGGCTTCTTTCAGTTTCCGTCTATCAAATCCACTCACAAGGCTTTGGTTGACTCGAAGCTATAGTAGAAGACACTTGCCCAAGGTGCCACGCAGTGGGACTGAACCCAGAACCATGTGATTCGTAAGCAAGCTACTTACCACACAGCCACTCCTACTAAAGTTGTAAAATTTTAAGTATCGTAAATTAAGAACACGAAAAATCACTTATTGACGAGGAGAGAAGCACGGTTTTTCCAGTGACTTTTCAGTTTTGTTTTTCTTTAGATTATTTTTTTTCAGATTTAATGTTTGTAACATGATGATTTTTGGAAATTACTTTTGTAAATTCGAACAAAAAAAAACGCAAAATGTCAAAATTGAAAATTAACGGAAATGAGGGAGAGCAAAAATACCCACAAATTGTTCTGCTCATTTGTAATCTACGAAGCTTACCTAAAATATACAAATCCGAAGAAATCACTAGTTTCCGACTCTATTCTACAGGAATAGATAAGTGGTTTTCAACCAGAGTCCATGTAGCCCTCTGGAGATCCATACAAGATTTTGTTGTTAAAATTTATCAGCAATAAATTGGTTAAACTTCTACAATACACAAAATATTTTAATGTTCTATAGACTTCACACAACGTATATAACGTATTCCTTTCAGAAACACCAGAATATGATTTGAAAGATATTAGGCTGCTATTTTTAGCACACAGGGACCTGTTGGCTGGCGTTGACGTAGATAGAGAATGCAATGATAGCCACAAAGACGGAACTCTTACTATTTCAGCCCCAAGTTAGCATGTGACCAGGCTATCGTTTCGTATGTCCAAGATTATTATTATTTAAGACCAGAGCGTGTGATTTGATGGAAATGTTGCTGCTATTTCAGAAAGGTCTATATATTGCGTAGAGATTCCCTCGTTGGTGACAACACAATACTGGCAAAGCAAAAGAGGCGAGTTGCTGAATAATGAATGAGCAGCTGTCTGTAGAGAGCAAACTTTTTTTTTTTAAGAGCGGGACGCAACTTTTAGGAAGGATGGTCGACTAATTAAATCAACAAGTAAACATTATATAGAGAAATATAAGAGTATAACAGAGTTTTCTTTGAACATTCAGGAGTGGAAGATATGGATATATACTTATATAAGATAAAGGTTTTATATATATATATATATATATATATATGAAAGAATACATATACATATATATGTGTGTGTGTGTGTGTGAAAGAATACATATATATATATATATATATATAATGTAGCAAACAGTTTTATCAAAATAATTTTTTTTTTAAATAAGTATGATCCAACAACAAAACTTCTCGACATTACTGATTAACCTATTAAAAATAGCAGCCAAATCTCCCTCAAATTATACGTTACCGTCTAAACGAAAACCCGCCAAAAGGACACATTGGATAATGTAATTTTATATGAAGCTTGAGTGGAAGATGGGATGGTCATGACTGGAATGCCTTTGATCATAGGACTGCTAGATAAGGACTATGTGAGACTAAGCAACCACAACAAATAAAAATAATAAACAAGAAAACAAAGTAACAAACACGTTACAAAGAGAATGGTAGTAAACACGTAGCACAGAAATGTCAATTAAGATCTTTGACATGCAATTAAGATTATGAATAAAAACAATATAAAATAAGTGTCGATTTAAACCCATTGTGTGAAGTATATAGAAAACAGACGTGAAAAAAGCACAAAGAAAAAACGAAAATGTGGGTAGCCGTCACTGGAAAATGTGTCACATAATTGACAGCAATTAACTCCTTCATTTTGTGGAACTATCTATGTTTGTGTGTGTGTATATATGGTTACTGAGTAACGTAGTGTCCAGGGGTGTAGTTTACAGTTTAAACACGATTATACAAAAACAAGTTTTTAAAACGATTTAGATATCTGTAGATCAATCTGAAATTACAAAAAAAAAAAACTTATCGACTACAGCTATTATATATATATATAGATATATATATATATATATATATATACATACATACATACACACAATTACTCAGTAGTGCAGTATTCAGTGGTTATTATATCAGAAAAGTTTTATAACGATCTAGACATTTACCTTTTTATATGAATCTGAATTTAAAGAGAAAAAAAAATACAAATCGACTACAGCCTTTATAAGGAATATATATATATCAATGAATCTTTGTTTGCATGTATGCATATATGTGTGTAGTGTTTTAAAAAGTAACATTTTCAAATCACTCACCGTGCTTGATAAACACACACAAGCATGTGTGTATGTTTATGTAGAATGTAGAACTATTTAGACAAGTTGCATTAACAAGTGTGAATTAAAAAGATGCTAATGTATAATTTCCGAGAGAATTTAGTTAGCTTTAACCACTTTAAAATGTTTTAAGTATGCCATAAAATCTTCTCACATCTTATATATATATATACATGTGATATATATATGTATATTTATGTATATATTTTTATATACAAATTCGAGGCCGTCGAACTAAAAGTTTGTAGAAATGTCCGCACCGGTTGACAAAACTTTTTCACCCTCTTTCTCTTCGGTGCCTCACCGACACTCCTATGTCCTATTTATTTTATCATCTACCATCTAATCACGTTTTTCCTCATTTTCCCCGTCCCTCACTCTCTCGTTCTTTCTCTTTTATTTAATTTCTCCCCTCCCCCTCTCACTCTCTCTTTTTTTTTCTCCTTCCGTCACTCTCTCTAATTTACTTTACTTTCTTTTTTCTTCATCACTCTACGTACTTTCTCTTTTTTCTCCCTCCCTCCTTCCTTCTCTATTTTCTCCCTCCCTCTTTTTCTCCTGCGTACTTTCTCTTCCTTTTTCCCTTCCTCCCTCACCTTCTCTTTCTACGATGTACCTCTTTCTCTCATAAACACATATGTATCTTTCTCAGTACCCCTCTCTCTAATATCCTAAGCTTCTCTCTTAAAGAGCTGTTTACCAGACAATTCTTTCTCTATGTCACAGTTATCTCTTACACATATTTATCTGTCTCTCTCTCTCTCCTTGGTTATTCTCTTTCTTTCTTTGTTTTTACCCCTGCAAATCTTTACTTTCCATGTCGTACTCTCTCGCACTGTCTTGTTTTTCGTTATTCCAGCTTCTCTCTCATCTCTCTTTTTTCAGCTCTTCTGACCACTATATATATGTATATTCCAATTTTACCCTCTCTCATCTACTCTTCCAAAGTTATTTCTCTTAGCGTCGGCAATACTTTAGTTAATTTATTCCCTCATCAAAAAATAACACGTTTTTTAAAACTTTATTAATGTGTCTTTTATGTAGATTTAAATTTACTTTCTGTTTTACATCTCATATTTTCTATCGCCAAACTTATATTTTCTGGTTAACATAACTTTTTGTTTAGATTTTCTTTTCTTTTCACTTATATTATTCTTCGGATAAATTTGCCTTTTGTAAATATTTAGACATTTTCCTGATGTTTTGGGGGGTTTTCTTTATCGGTTTCGACTGTTTCATCTGCGCTTTCTTTGACTCGCTTTGATAAATTATAGAAATTACATCGATAAAATTGGAAGTTATCATATATACATGTTTTACTGTTTTAAAGTATTATTTAGTTTAAATTCACTAAAAAAAAAATCACCAGAAAAAAAATGGGAAATTGAATAAAGAATTATTCCGCTTTTACTTGTTACAGAGAAACAATGACTTTAAAACTCGCTTTTCTTTCTCTGCAGTACCCTAATTCGGGTTGGAGTTCTTTTTTAGCGATGGGGTGCGGCCGGGTAGGGTTTGTTTTGTGTCTTTTCCGTTTTCTCACATGACTAAAAAGAAAACCGTAATTTTTCTTGTGCGACCAAAATGCTGGTTCGAATGCTTGCAAATGAGAAACAGGTGGTGATGTTAACCTGGGCAACAGATTAAGTCTAACACCCAAGAAATACAGCTGGTTACAATAGCTAGGTGATAATATTCTAGATTAGTGGTTTTCAACCAGAATCAATGTAGCCCTCTGGAGATCCACAAGATTTTGTGGTTAAAATTTATCAGCAATAAATCGGTTAAACTTCTACAATACACAAAATATTTTAATCTTTTTTTTAAACAATTCCTGATAATATTTAATTACAAAAATATCATCATCATCATTTAACGTCCACTTTCCATGCTGACATGGGTTAAACGGTTTGACTGGAACTGGTAAGCTAGAGAGCTGCAGCAGGTTCCAGTCTGATTTGGCATGGTTTCTATGGTTGAATGCCCTTCCTAATGCCAACCAATCCAAGAGTGTAATGGATGCTTTTTACATGCCACCAGCATGGGTGCTAACCGCCATAACTACGGTTTCACTTTGCTTAACTTGTCTTCTCAAGCACACCATATCGCCACGGTCTCAGTCACTTGTCATCACTTCTGTGAGGATCAACATTCGAACGTCATGCTTCACTACCTCGTCCTTGCCTCCGTGAGGCCCAACATTCGAAAATCATGCTTCCGGCAACAGTCACAAATACAATTTCACAGGTGCCATTTATATGACACCAGCAACAGCCACAACTACGATTTCATTTAGCTTGACCAGCCTTCTCATGCAAAGCATATCGCCAAAGGTCTCAGTCACTAGTAATTGCCTCCATGAGGCCTAACATTCAAAGATCATGTTTCACCACCTCATCTCATGTCTTCATGGGTCTACCTCTTCCACAGGTTCCCTCCATGGTTAGAGATCAGCACTTCTTTATACAGCTGTCCTTGTCCATATGCATCACAAAAATATGATATGATTTTTTAAACATCAAATACCTTAGGAGGGCTCATTCTAGGAAAACAGGGATCAAAGGGGTCCATGGTTAAGGAACACTGCCCTAGATGAATGTTGACTCTTAAACGAAGAAAGAAAACAAAACCCTTACCTCCAAGACAGGTGAGAGAGAGAGGAAGTTATTTTCAACCCAAAGGCCTAGCTTGTAACTGTGTTGGGTATCCTAAAGGCACCTAAAGTGCCAGGTATTTATACTAAAATTGGTGATAGATAAGTCAGCTCTCCAAACAGACCACAGCAGGATTTGAACTCAGAATGCAAGAAGCTAGAACAAATACCACAAGGCTTCCTATTCAAATTTGTTATAGCTCCACAGGCTGAATGGAAATAAATTTGTTTCCCAACTACGGAGTTATGGGTTCAGTTCCATTGTGTGACACCTTGGAGAAGTGTCTTCTATTATAACTTCAAGCTAACCAAAGCCTTGTGAGTGAATTTCATAAATGGAAACTGAAAAAAAAAAGCCTATCATGCATACATGTATGTGTGTATACATATACATATGTATGTATTTACTCTTTTACTTGTTTCAGTCATTTGACTGTGGCTATGCTGGAGCACCACCTTTAGTCAAGCAAATCAACCTCCAGGACTTATTCTTTGTAAGCCTAGTACTTATTTTATAGGCCTCTTTTGCCGAACCGCTAAATTATGGGAATGCAAACACACTACCATCGGTTGTCAAGCGATGTTGTGGGGACAAACATATACACACACACACACATACATATCTATCTATATATATAAAAATGAGAATGTGTGTCTGTCTGTCTCTGTGTGTGTGTGTGTGTGTTTCCCTAAAACTCGAGAACTACACAACTAATTTCATTCAAATTTTACACATGTCTTACTTAGGGTTCCGGTTGTGTTTTAGTCAAAAACATTTTTTAGCTTCTTGCATAGTTCGAGCCCACAGCAACATCATATCTCCTCCACTATTTAAGTATTACGTGTTAAAAGTGAAACAAAAACACTCATGTCAAATACTTTCACTTTAAAAATGAAACTATTCCACTAACTGAAACAATCACATTTCGATACTGTAATGACAGATACTTTCACTTTAATGGTGTGTGTGTATATATATATATATATATACAGAGAGAGAGAGAGAGATGTATATGTATACATATACATGTATATGTACACGTATATGTATACATATATATATAGATATAGATCTATATGCATACATGTATATGTATACATATGTGTAGATGTATATATATACGTGTACATCTAATATGTACACATATATAAATGCATACAGATATCTATACATATATACACCCATACACACACACATATATATGCACACAAACACACACATTAGTCATTTGTTTTCTTATCCAAAACTACGTCAAAAGTATTGAATGGATCTTTAAGAAATTTGGAAATTATATTCTATGCATAATGGCCATAACCCCCATGAAAATTCATATATTTTTGATGTTGATGAAATTTTAACCATACAGATTACACACAAATAAAGTAATATTTCTAAAATTTTTTCTTCTTAGAAGTTACAAAGACCCCTTCATGGGGACTTCACACCCACAATTTAGTCATTTTTCCTAAGCAAAGACGAATACAGTTGTACCATTGGTAGCTATAGGGTCACCCGAACATAACAGATGAGCATTATTTGTAATTCAACGGCACAACAGTGTAAGACTATCCTTTCAGATATACTTACATTGTGATTTCTGCAATGTGGTGCATAAATTGTCAAGTAAATGAGACTCATCTTTGCCTCCACTGATTCACTTGCAAAGTGATGAGTAAAATTATTTCGTTGCAGACCTCCTTTGAGTCTTTTTATTACCACTGCGACACTTATAGTCCCCAGTTAGTAACATTGATTTCAAGGCCTTCCCAGATGAGTGACTGGTTGTTCTAAGACATTTATTGATTGTAAATATTTTCTGCCCAGTTACCTATCGGTAGAGTGGTCATTTGCAAACTCCAGAGGCGACACTTTCATTTCCCTTTACTCCAAACGTCACACATTGTTGCTTCTATTGAGTCATGCCCTTCCAATTGCTATAGATCCATAATGCATCTTAAAGCTGTACCTGTCACCTGTATGGTGAGGAATCCTACATTGGGGAGTAGTAACGACTAGGCTACAATAGCTGACTGATTGTCGTGATCATTCGTCTTTTGCTTTCCTGTAGCTTTGCTCTCTTTTCCAAACCCAGTGAACATATATATATTTCCTATTTTAAAGAAATTCAAACAATACATATTACACACAAGTTAAAAAGATTCCCAACAATTAAACTTCTCTGGTTGACATTAATACACCCATCACCAATAGGGGCCTTAACTCCCACAATTTTCAGCTCCATGAGCTCCATTTTTCAGGAGCAAAATTCTTTTAAGGTCCATGTAGTGTCTTAGGCCCAAAAAATTTTTAACTTCCTGCATAGTTCGAGCCCACAGCAATATCTTATCTCCTCCACTATTTCAGTATTATGTGTCAAAAATGAAACAATAACATCACTCTACTGTAATGTCAGATACTTTCACTCTAACACTGAAACTATTCCACTATTTCAGTATTACCTGTCAAAAGTGAAACAATAACATGTCGCTACTGTAATTTCAAATATTTTCAATTTCATACTGAAACTATTAAAGTGAGATTATACTCTCACATATATACAGGCATACTATAAGACCCAAGTAAAAACATTCCCAACAATTCAACTTCTCTGGTTGACATTAACACCTCCACCCCCAATAGGGACCTTCATTCCCACATTTTAGAGCTCCATGAGCTCCATTTTGCAGGAGCAAAATCTTTTTTACAGGTTCCAGAAGACTGAAATTTTGGAATATGCGCATAAAGATCAATAGTATGGGATACATGTCTCATGATTAGAATTTTTTTAAGGTGTGTAAAGAGGGAAAAAACCCTCATGTGCAATTTTGATGAAATTCGAATCATATGTATTCCAGTTCCTTACAGAAAATATAACAGAAAAGTTTCATTTTTCAATTGCATGTAACACGGGCAACGCCGGGTATCTCTGCTAGTATATATATATATATATATATATATATATATATATATATATATATATACACATAATTAAGGGATCAGCAACAGTTGCTTCACCACATACCAAAGTTCAAAAATAGCAAAGGGCCTGGTAAAAATTGTTAATTATTAATTTATCAACCCGGAACCATGTGGTTGGTAAGCAAGCTACTAACCACACAGCCACTCCTACACCTTATATATTCTTTTACTTGTTTCAGTTATTTGATTGCAGCCATGCTGGAGCACCACCTTGAAGGGTTTTAGTCAAACAAACTGACCCCAGAACATATTTTTTATTAAGCCTAGTACTTATTCTAACATTTTTTTTTTTTTGCTAAACCACCAAGTTATGGGCACACAAACACACCAGTTGTCAAGTGGTATGGGGAGGGGGACAAACACTGACTCAGAGACACACAAACATATATATATATATATATATATATATATATGACAGGCTTCTTTCAGTTTCCATTTGCCAAATCACTCACAAAGCTTTGGTTGGCACGAAGCTATAGTAGAAGACACTTTCCCAAGGTGCCATGCAATGAGACTGAACCCAGAAGAATGTGATTGGGGAGCAAGCTTCTTACTACACAGTAACGCCTTGGCAACCAGTACTGGTTTGTTTACATCCCTGTAACTTTGAGGTTTGGCAAAAGAGACCAACAGTTTGAAAATCAAATAAGTTCTGCAGTTGATTTGTTCGACTAAACCCGGCAAGGCAATGCCCCAGCATGGCCACAGCCAAATGATTGAAACAAGTCAAAAATAAAAGATAACTTTGCAACCGAGATGAGAATTTTTTCATCAAAAGGATGAAAGGCAAAATTGAACTCAGAGCAAATGTCAGAACAAGTACTGCAGCACATTCAATCCAATGTTTTTTGTCGTAAAGAATGAGACAATTTCAAGAAAATTTAAAGAATTTCAGGAAATTTAAAATCAAATTACTGTAACAACAACATATCAGATAATCAGAAACGTGTGCAGTCTTTCTCCAAATTCTTTTAATAAAGGTAAGAGGAGAAGGGGGTGAAAGCAAGAGCACAAAGCAATTCTAAATTCTCCAGGGTGGCGCTATGTAATCTAAGCCATCAATATTTACCATGTTGTTGTTGGCACTCCGTCGCTTACGACGTCGAGGGTTCCAGTTGATCCGATCAACGGAACAGCCTGCTTGTGAAATTAACGTGCAAGTGGCTGAGCACTCCGCAGACACGTGTACCCGTAATGTAGTTCTCGAGGATATTCAGTGTGACACAGAGTGTGACAAGGCTGACCCTTTGAATTACAGGCACAACAGAAACAGGAAGAAAGAGTGAGAGAAAGTTGTAGTTAAAGAGTACAGCAGGGTTTACCACCATCCCCTGTCGAAGCCTCGTGGAGCTTTAGGTGTTTTCACTCAAACACTCACAACACCCAGTCTGGGAATCGAAACCGCGAGTCCGCTGCTCTAACCACTGGGCCATTGCACCTTCACAACATTTACCATACAGTAACCATACTGTAATCATACATGTACCACTCACAAGGGTGGTGAAATATGATACAATTATTCAATGTAAATTAAAAGCTAATGATTTTTTTTCTCTTCGTTTTGAGTGTAATTTTGAGTAACTAAAATTTGGTCGCAGTGGGGGGGGGGGGCTCAAATTAGCATCTTAACACTCACTTAATTGCACGCATTAATTTGTCATCAATGCTAAAGATTTTCTTTCTTTTCTCTCTGGAGTATATGCTAACTGCCATTTAACTTTTCGAGAATAATGCCTTACAACATTGATATTTCCTAATTAAAAAAGCAATCTTGCTTATTTCTTACCATTAACTTCAGTCTTTGTGAGTAAGAATTTTATGTGGTTCCCAATGATAACGATAATAAATTATTTTTGTTATTGTCAGTATTTATTTCATAATGGAGAATGTCTCAAAAATAATTCTGTAGATCTCATTAAAGTTAAAGAGGAAAATAAACCCACTTATTTTGCATATTACTTTTAAATAATATTCTTTTATCTTTTTACTTGTTTCAGTCATTTGACTGCAGCCATGCTGGAGCACCACCTTGAAGGGTTTTATTCAAACAAATTGACCCCCAGGACTTACATTGTTTTCTAGAATCCTGGTACTTATTCTATCAGTCTCTTTTTCCAAACCACTGAGTTACGTGGACATAGACACACCAACACCAGTTGTCAGGTGGTGATGCGGGAACAAACATGGACACACACACACACACACACACATATACAACAGGCTTTTTCAGTTTCCATCTACCAAATCCACTCACAAGGTTTTGGTTGGCCCAAGTCTATAGTAGAAGACACTTCCCCAAGGTGCCACATAGTGGGACTGAATCTGGAACCTGGAACCATGTGGTTGGGAAGCAAGCTTCTTACCACTCAGTCATGGCTTAGGCTTAGGCTTAGACCAGCTTACAGTTCTATACATTTCTAAACAACAAAAGGTTAGAGGAACCAATTCATTATAAAAGAGCTCAAATTTATTAATTGTAATTGATTCTTCCCTCTTTTAAATAGGAGGAGGAGGAGGATTAATATCTCAGGAATTTAAGACCTCTTAAAAAATATTTTTAAGAGGTCTTGGGCCAAAAATATTTTAAGAGGCCTAATCAGAAAAGCTATGGCTTTAATTACACCTTAGTGTCAAATGACTCTGCCCACATATACTAATAACGCAATTAGCCATTTAATGTTTTGAAGTTGAAACTTCATCACTGTTTGCTGCATAAATCTCTCTATTTTAATATTGGTTTCAAATTAGACACAAGGCCAGTAATTTCGGGGGAGGGTGCTACTTATTTTATCAACCCCAAAAGTGGATGAAAGTTAAAGTCGACCTCGGCAGAATTTGAACTTAAAACGTTAAGGCTGATGAAATGCCACTAAGCATTTTGCCCAGTGTGCTAACGATTCTGCCAGCTTGACACCTTACTCCCTATTTTAAAATTAAGTACAGAAAAAAGACAGTGAGCTGGCAGAATCATTAACACACCAGGCAAAATGCTTAGAGGCATTTCATCCTTCCATACGTTCTGAGTTCAAATTCTGCCGAGGTTGACTTTACCTTTCATCCTTTCAAGGTCGATAAATTAAGTACCAGTGAAATGCCGGGGTCAATGTAATCAACTAGTCCCCTCCTCCAAAATTTTAGGCTTTGTGCCTTTAGCAGAAAGGAATATTGACTACAGAAAAAGGGCAGTGAACTTGCAGAATTGTTACCGCACCAGTCAAAATGCATAGCAACATTTCTTCCAACTTTACATTCTGAGTTCAAATGCCACTGGGGTCAACTTTTCCTTTCATCTGTTCAGGGTCGATAAAATAAATACCAGTTGAACACTGGGGTCAATGTAATCAACTTATTCACTTTCCCAAAATTGCTGGCCTTGTGTCAAAATTTGAAACCAATATTAAGTACAGACAAGAGCACTCAGAGAGCACAAACCTCAGCCAAGGCAACACCAAAGTCCTCTCAATGATTAGCCAGAGACGATTTTAAAAATGAGAATATCTGAAATAGACTTGACTACTCTCACAAATGAGAATCCTAAAAATGAACCCGGATGCTCTTAAAAATTAAGTAAAAAAACAGGAAAAATAATCCAGAATCGTTGTTCGGTACTGGATCAATCCCAAAATCTAATCAGTTCATGCCAGTCACAAGGCCAAACATCCCTGAAAGTTTCATCTGAATCCATCCAACGGTTCTTGAGATATCATGTCCATGGACAAACAAGCAAATAAACACAACTGAAAACAATACCTCTGCTTTCGCTAAGGTGGAGGTAAAAATAAGTAAAGTCCACTTATTACATTGATACATGGGTAATAGATACAGCACATTTGATGGCATAAAAGACGCATGAGCATATTAGATGCATCTCAATTCCTGCATTGCATTTTCTAGGAAAAAAGTTTTAGTGCATTAAAGTATGTAATATTGGCACAACTTTGTATATAGGACCCAGGATGATTTTCTTGAGACATTTTTGGTGGGGAAAAAAATAAGTGTGGCTTGTATGCTATAAAATACAGCATTGACTGTGTTCCCATTTATGCCAGCATATGTGCGTGTATGTGTGTGTGTGTGATGTGTGTGTTGTGTGTGTCTCTGTGTGTCTGTGTGTGTGCGCGTGTGTGTGTGTGCGTGTGTCTGTGTGTGTGTGTGTGTGTGTATCTGAGTCTCGGTGTCTCTGCATGTGTATTGTGTGTGTGTGTTGTGTGTGTGTGTGTGTGTGCGCGCGTGTCTGTATCTGTGTGTCTGTGTCTTTGTGTGTAATGTGTGTGTGTGGTGTGTGTTTGTGATGTGTGTGTTCTGTGTGTTTGTGTGCGTGTGGTGTGTGTTTGTGTGTGTGTGTGTATCTCTGTGTCTGTATCTGTGTGTCTGTGTCTTTGTGTGTGATGTGTGTGTGTGGGGGGGGGGGGATTGTACATCATTGTAATCGTATTTTCCACCCCCCTCTCTGCTTCTTTGCGTCTACTCCTTTACCTTCTCCCTCTTCTTTTATCTCACCACTACTTCAACACTACTTTGAACTGTAATTCTGTGTGTGATTGCTTGATGTATTATACCTAGTTATTTTCCTACCCACCCTTTTTATCCCCCACATTACTTTAATCAGTGACATCAACTACCCCTTGTTGTATCTATCTACCTGTCTGTCCAACTTTTTTTACCTTACCACTTTCATTCACCTTGTATCCTCAGCTTCTCACCTTCTTGTTTGATAATCCTTTTGCCAACCAAACCAGTCCCTTGACTTCAGTTTTAGCCCCAATTTCCTAGCTGTCAGATGAGCCAAAGTAAAGAAATATTATTTCGTATAATCTTTCTGGCAAATAAACTTTATTTACAGATTTCCCTTTTTTCTGTTGCAGATGTTATTTTTTTTATTTTTTATTCCAGATTCCACCCTATTTAAATATTATTTTAATGAAGAAATATTCTAATGGAGAGAGAAAGTAAGAAATTCTGGGGAGAAGTGAATGGCAGAAAGTCTTCAAAAAAGAAGCCTCACCACATTATGCAAGTGTTTCAGCTTTTTATTCCTTACAGCGATTTTATTTCCCGACCCAGAAATGTTTTTTTTTGTTTTTACAAAACAACAAAGTGGTTAAAATTTAGGCAACTTAACTTCAGTATGTGTATACACATGCACACACACACACACACACATATTGACCATGAACTCTGCTGTGCTTGCACACTAAGTTTTACCATACTAGCTCACTTCCGCTGTTTAAAGCAGTGCTTGAAAGGAAGGTGTGTAGCATGTGATTGTCACATTGACCATGGCAGAGAGAGTTGAGCAGAGAATCTGCATCAAATTTTGCTAAAAGCTTGGCGATACCTGTTCAGAGGCCTACGCAAAGTTTTCAAAAGTTTGCATAGTTCTTGACACAATCAAAGAGATCTTGTACAACTGAAACCCAAGTGTCCTTTTGGTCAGCTGAAAGTGGTTTCTCATTCCCAGAATCTTCAGTGATAATGGACTGAACTGAAGCGTAACTAATCTGCACATCCTCTGATAACTCACAGATGGTGATTCGACGATTTCCCCTCACAGCTGTATGCACATCTGCAATGTTTTTCTCAGTTCAGCTGGTTGCGGGTCTCCTTGAATGTTCGTCAACATCAACATTTTTGTGGCCATCTTGGAAACTTCTGAGCCATTCATACTCTTGTGTGTGGCTCATGCACTCATCTCCATACACTTTCTGCAACTTTGCGTAAGCCTTTGAGCAGGTATCGCCATGTCAACTTTCTCTGTCATGGTCAATGTGACAATCACATGCTACACACCTTCCTTCCAAGCACTGCTGTAAACAACAGAAGTGTGCTAGAACATTAAAACTTAGTGCGCATACACAGCAGAGTTCAAGGTCAATCTTTGCCAAGTGGCTTCACTCTGCATGTTTTAGCTTCGATACTATGACAGCAGTCCGGATACTTATTGATCAGACCTCATTTGGGCTACCTGATGCCATCCACAGTAACGATATAATTTTCAATGAATCTACCTCAGGAAATTCACAGTGTTTGTTGAGTTTATAGTTGATAAAGGAAATGGAAGATAGATATAAGTTTTAATTATTTGGTGTAGCAACTCAAAAAGTTGTAAAAGAATCCAATATTTCTTGAGAATGCTAATGGCCTTCATCTTGATCTAACATGAAAGCTTAGCTTGGCCTTCATTTTGATCCAACACGAAGTTGGGTAGATCATGTACAACAAATGTAATAAGTCACCAATCTTAGGTAAGTCTATACAAAGTCACTTGACTTGTTAGAAATAGTAGCTAAATCTTCCTCCCTGGATCACTCTGCCATCTTAAATAGAATAAAAGACAAGCTTAAGTAGTTCTAGATATGCTCTCAGTAATAAGATAATTACTCTAAGCAAGGCTTTTGTGATGAGTTTAGTCAGGGATTGCAAGGTTACTTTCAGAATCTCTTTCCAATATGTTATTGCTCATTTTTAAATACACAAGGGTGGAAGGTGGGAGCTGACAGAAATGTTAGCACACCAGGCAAAATGCTTAGTGGTATTTCGTCTGTCTTTACATTTTGAGTTCAAATTACGCTGAGGTCAACTTTGTCTTTCATCCTTTCGGGGTTGGTAAATTAAGTACCCAGTTGCATACTGAGATCGATCTAATTGACTGGCCCCCCTCCACAAAAATTTGGGGCCTTGTGCCTAGAGTAGAAAAGAATATATGAAACTAAATTATGGTGCCGAGCTGGCAGAAACGTTAGCATGCCAGAAGAAATGCTAAGCAGTATTTCATGTCTTTACGTTCTGAGTTCGAATTCTGCCGATGTTGACTTTGCCTTTTATCCTTTTGGAGTTGATAAATTAAGTACCAGTTGCATACTGGGATCGATCTAATTGACTGCTCCCCACTCCCCAAAAATTTTGGGCCTTGTGCCTAGAGTAGAAAAGAATATACAAAGGCAGACTGAAAAGTTCAGAGGCTGACTGTGAAGGAATGATGCTAGAGCTGTGAAATCTTGCATGCATTAATTTCAATATCTTCTCATTAATAACTGCATTGTTTCTTTCCAGATAAACTGGCATCTGACTGTTCAAGGAATGCTTCAAAAGTAACTGGTTGCGACTTTTCTTGAAAATGGACAAAATTTGGCTTCATGGTGTTATACAGTACCTGCAGAAAAAGGGCTTAGACTCTAAGATCATTCATGGTGACATGGTTGCTACATTAGAGGATGAAGTTTCAAATGGAGAGTCTTGAAGATGACTCAAGGTCTGAACATCCTGCAATAGCCACTACTGAGGAAAACAGTGATTGTGTTCATCACATGGTGATGAATGACAGATGATTGATTATAAATCAAATAGCCAATGCTATTAGCATTCCTCGTGAGAGAGTTGAGAATACTCTGCAAAAAGAACTTAGGATGACATTTCCTGGCTCAGTACAATATATGCTCTGTAACTAACTCTCACATAATCCTTTCTACTAAAGACACAAGGCCTGAAATTTGTGGGGAGGAGACTAGTCGATGACATTGACCCCAGTGTTTCACTGGTACTTAATTTATCAACCCTGAAAGGATGAAAGGCAAAGTCAACGCCAGCGGAATTTGAAATCAGAATGTAGCGGCACATGAAATAATGCTAAGCATTTCACCCAGCATGCTAACGATCCTGCCAGCTCGCTGCCTTAACCAACTCTCACATAACATTGAGATAAGGTACACAGAAACACACACACACATTCATTATTATCATTATGTAATGTCTATATTCCATACTGGTAATAGTTGGTTAAAAATGTATATATATATATATATATATATATGCTAGCATGAAAAGCGGACGTTAAATGATGATGATGGTGATGATGATATATATATATATGTATGTGTGTATATATATATATATATATATATATATATATATATATGAATATATATATATATATATATATATATATATCATCATCATCATTGTTTAACGTCCGCTTCATCTGTGTGTATCTGGGTCTATATACATATCTATATGCATCTTTTATGTATGTGTGTGTATGTGTATATATGTGTATAAGCACATGTGTACCTACATATATGGGTTTGTGTAGATATGTATGTCCATATATGTATGAGTGTGTATGTATATGTGTGTATATATATATATATATATATATATATATATATATATATATATATATATATATATATACATATATATATACATATATATATACATATATATATACATATATGTGTACAGATATGTATGTATGTATATATATATATATATATATATATATATATATATATATATATAAATATATATATTTATATATATATATATATATATATATATATATATATATATATATATATATATATATATATATATACATGCATACATATCTGTACACATATACACATATATGTATATATATATGTATATATATATATATATATATATATATATATATATATATATATATATATATATATATATATATATATATATATATATATATATATATATATATATATATATATATACATATATATATACATATATGTGTATATGTGTACAGATATGTATGTATATATATATATATATATATATATATATATAAATATATATATATATATATATATATATATATATATATATATATATATTTATATATATATATATATATATATATATATATATATATATATATATATATATATATATGCATGTGTGTGTATGCATGAACACGAAACTACTTGGCTAAGTAGTAATCTTCCATTCTCCTCAAAGCAATTATGACAGTGAAAGCTGATTAGGTCATTTTATCTAAACTGGAATGCACGATTTCCATGTTCATATTTGGATTTTTTGCTTGCTAATAATATTATTTGCTTTTGTTCATTCCTGAACTTGATGGGAATATAACAACAAGCCAGCCAACACTAAAAATCTCTAGAGAGATTTCTTTATAAATGTACCTGAAGAGACCCAGACTGATGGGTCGAAACATATGTTGTACCTAATAAAAGTCTAATATGAAATCCATCTCCTACTATTAATTAATACTATTACCCTAACTGCCACTGTGGAGTTTCTGAAGTAGATCCAACAGAAGTATACCACAACTGCAGATGGCAACAGGTAGCCTAAACTGTACCAGTGCTCTACTCAACATTTAAACACACTAATCGAATTATACATACTTGTCCAAATTATTTATTATTATTATTATATATATATATATGTATATGTATGTACTCTCGGAGTAGTTGGAACACTCTCAGAGTGGTTGGTACACTCTCGGAGTGGTTGGTACACTCTCGGAGTGGTTCTACACTCTGGGAGTGGTTGGCGTTAGGAAGGGCATCCAGCTGTAGAAACTCAGCCAAATCAGATTGGAGCCTGGTGTAGCCATCTGGTTCACCAGTCCTCAGTCAAATCGTCCAATCCATGCTAGCATGGAAAGCGGACATTAAACGATGATGATGTATGTGTATGTATACACACACACACGCTGAGATTTTATACTAGCTCAAGCTCACAGATTCATAGAGACAGTAGGAAAACAGTTTAAGGAACTGAATCCAGGATTTGCTTGATCTGCTAGAGATAGCAGCCAAATATCCAGCCTTAGAAAAAAGACACATTGAATAACGTGGTTCTGAGTTTGTAAAAAATAAGATAGTCATAGCTGCAGTTCCTTTATCATACATCTGTCCAATCGAGATTATCCTTGGGCTAAACAATAACTGCAGCAACATCCTTGAAAAGATGAAAGACAAAGTTGACACGAGTACTTTTAAACTGAAGCCACATATCTTACAAAGAATATAATACTGGAAACTAGTTAGACCTGTGCTTTATTGTTTTCACCATTCCACGAACATTGAATTCTGGGATGTAATTCAAGGAAAATTTGGCAGCCATTTCTTGTAGGTTGAGCAGCGACATAGAGGTTCCCTTAGTGGCTTGCAGTTGTAGTTCGTAGACTTGAGTGGGGAAGTTGAAGCTACTGTATTTATAGGATGCTGCTTTAAACGAAACATGAAATTCCTGCCATTACCACCACTTCTGACACCAACTTCACCAATACTGTTAACACCACCAGCAACAACAACAACATCACCACAAATTGCACCAACACCACTAACACCAGCATCACTCTCAGCAGTACCACCACTACCACTGCCGCGGCTGCCGCCACTGCCAAAACCACCACCACAACCACCACCACCACAACCACCACCACCACCACCAAAATTACTAGCAAAAATTACTTTCAGCCTGACTAGTCTACTATTAATCATGACTCTGGCCAGAAATAAAACTGGCTACAGGATAAAAAGTTAGATGGTATTTTGAACTTTGACCTATTGAAGTTTTAAATAAGGGAAGTCAATCTACTTTTTATTCATTTATTTATCACTTTTTTTTTCAAAATTTATCTAATGATGAGGATAGTAATAATAATAATAATAATAATATTGATGATGATGATAATGATAATAATAATAGTGACCTACAATGCACAACACACACCACCCTAAAAGTAATACCAGCAGACTCTACCTATCAAGAAAGGAAGAAGGCGGATTGCTAAATGCAGAAGACACCATTAGTACTGCAATAGTGAAGTTGAAAAATTATGTTTTATGTGGAATGAAGAAAAAGTATTATTGGTAGTTAAAGATGCACAAAAAGTTACTGAAGCAGCAGGAGAATTCAAGAACAACAAAGCATGCAGATGGAGAAAAATGGAATTACAGGGTTAATTCATGCAACAAACTAAGGATGTTGGAAGTAAAGAACACTGGCACTAGGTAAGAGATGGAAACCTGAAATGAAAGAGCATAGTGTTGTTTATAACCACTCAAAAACACCATAAGGATGAATCTGATAAAAGCAAAGATTGACAAAACTCAGACAGCAAATGTAGTATTTAGGGGGAACAAGATGAAAGTATCAATTATCTCTTGAGTGAGTGCAGTCGGCTAGCACAGAAAGAGTATAAGCACAGGTGTAACTGTGTAGGTGAAAGAGTACATCAGGATGTTAGCTGAGTGTGTGGATTTGAAATAACAGAAATGTGGTATGAACACAAACTCAAGACAGTGATAGAGAATGAGAATTATAGGATCTAATGAGACTTCCCCATAAAGATTGACCATATTATTGAAGCAAGAGGGCCAGATATTATTATAGAGAACAAAATAAACAAACAGTATAAGATCATAGACTATGCAATTCCCTATGATAATCGAGTTGATTCCAAAGAAATTTTAAAAACTGAAATATCAGGATCTAGCTAGGGAGCTGAAAACTAAAACAATAATTATTCCTGTGGAAGACAAAGATAGCAATTATTCCTGTGATAGCTGGTACACTTGGCACTACTTTCAAAATGCTACTGAAAGATATTGGAATTGAGACTCGCATTGTCAATCTGCAGAAAAGTACCATCTCTCACTGTTTCCTGTGACACACACAAACTGAACACAAACACTGCAGTGTTCTCAAAACTTACATTTTAAAGGCATTACATGAACTTTTTCCTCACTTTGCATGTGTTTCACATTTCAGTACAGTTTTGCATATATGACCTCTGAATGTGGACAAATTTCCATTTAATTTCACTTTTGGCTTTTGTATTTAATATTTTAGTACTTGCTTTGTCTGCAGTATTGCCAGCAAGAGTTTTACAATTTAAACTTTACACAAGCATACATGTATTGTTCTCTTATCTTATGTCTGTTATTGTCTGTACACAATTTGCTGCATGTTTTGTTAATGTTAACAGTATGTTGACCCTATAACTCTCAGTCTAACACCTCATTCTGAGTGTACATTTCTCTTCTGTGCATACCTGGCTTTATGTTTTTTTGTTTTTTTTTTTACTTGTTTTACTCATTTTAATGCTCACATTACACATTGCTCTTTGGCATGTAATGATTTTGCTACCATTTCATTTTCATTCAGTTACCTTCCAGCAACCTCACTGGTGAGGCAAGTACTGTAGTGGGGCTTAGAATTGAAACTGCATTAGCTCAGTAACAAGAGACAGGCTATAGCAAATCAGGTAACTCACATTGAATTTTAACCAATAATATTTCAACTGCAATCAATGGAAAATTCTATGACTTTCCTGCCGAAACATGGCTAAAAATATAAAAGTGTGGAGCAATGAGGCTGAGGTTTCAGGGGTTCCTGAGAAGACAGAATTCTTTGTTGCTGCTTGACCTCAGGTTAATCTATCTATCTATCTTGGTTGTCCGTCAGGATACTCCAAGACTGTTTCCACATTTCGTCCAGCATGCTGTTTCTACCAGCTTGCCGCCTTCATAATTATTTCTAGTTAGCTTTTTTAATTGTATCAAACATTAAATACATTAACACTAACATAAGTATTGTCTTTCTTGAGGATGGCATAGGTGAAGTATTTAGTCTCTAAACAATTCTGTTTTCTGGTACTAACCTGCATACATTCTTGTACATTTACTAAGTGAGGTTTTTCTATTTGCAGGTACAATGAAGGTTGTGCCTTACTGATGAGGTCAGAATAAAACCACAACCTGTTGAGTTGTCTCTCTATCTGCTATTAAAAAACCCATCTTATTTTGCAACACCAACCAATGTATATTCTTAAACATTTACTTAGTGTGTTTTCCTGTCACTACAGTTGTAAATATAGTGAAGGCTGTGCCTTGCTTGATGAGGTTAGAATAAGACCATAACTAGAGTTATGGCTTCTATTTGCTGAAAAAAAGAAAAAAGAAAACTGCATAAATTGATATTGGCTATTGACTAATATTGCTTCTTCATCTTTGCAGAATTATTTCAAGTAAGATTACTTTCATGATGTCAGTATTAAGTGTGGTGACATTAAGTTAACTATACAATAAAAAGTAGATTATGAATAAATAAATATATGGACATGTGTCATATGTATTTAGTTTTTACTGAAATAATATGGCTATGAGGGACTTTTCAACAGCTTAGGATAAGCTGGTTTAATTTTTCATTTAACACTTCATCAACATTCACTCTAAAACAGCTGGGTATATGAGTGGGAGGTCACTTATAAAAAATAATTAAAATTTTTGACTGATAGACTTCATTTACATAATGGTACATAATTGCATAGTTTGTAATCCCCAGCCAAGATTAATAGGAGTTCCATGGGAATAATTTCACACCCATTGTCCAAACAACTTCAATATCAAGTATGACGTTCCCTTCTTGAAATTCACATCCTGTTTTATAGTTAATATGCAGTCAGTTTAATTCTTCCCTTATATTTTCTGTCAGAAGAAAGATTAAGTCACTCCAGGCAAAATTTGACTCATGGTACACTTGGCTCTGAATAACAGTAATAATAACCCTTTTTTACTGTAGGCACAAGGCCTGAAATCTTGGAGGAGGGGAACTAATTGAATAAAATCGACTCCAGTGTTTCACTGGTACTTAATTTATTGACCCCCAAAAGGATGAAAGGTAAAGTCTACTTTGGAGGAATTTGAACTCAGAATGTAGCGATGGGGAAAATACTGCTAAGCATTTTGCATGGCATGCTAACAATTTTGCCAGCTAGCTGCCTGATTAATAATAATGATAATAATAATAATAATAATAATAATAATAATAATAATAATAGTAGTAGTAGTAGTAGTAATAATAATAGTAATAATAATGATGATGATGATGATGATGA